>NW_010135623.1:102110-131962 GCF_000699245.1 Pterocles gutturalis
TCCCTAAAACACAAATTTTATGTTTACTAGATATCGGAAAATAGAGAAAATCAATATATAAAAGTCAAATATACATATTTTTTAAGTTATAACATTATTTATATATAAATGCACTCACATGTGGTAGGCTCTAATAATCACTCTGTGGGTTTTTTTAAGTTGAATTGCATCCTTTTCCATTTTTTGATTAATGTGCAATATAAAAAATTCCAATAAACAACTTATTACAGTATAAATCTAGTACAGCTGTATTTTTGCAGCTTCACAATTACAATTTTGATTGTCTTCTTTCAGAATTGGAACAGATTGTTTGCAGTGACAGCTCTGCTATCTGTGTATTCTACCTTTTTTTTTTTTTTTTTTTTACACAGTGCACACCAGAGAGCTATATCAGTAAATATAATAACATTTGCAATAATGTTTTAAAAGGGAAACAAATTTGATTGGGACAGATATTAAATGTGTTGTGAATATTGGGAAGAGAAGCATTCAGTATGTGTATTACTGAAAACAAAGTTCTCGTTGGGCAATGTATATTATTACTGTACTTGGGTTAAATGATACAGATGGACCTATGCATTTATCAGTGGAACACTGTAAAATTACTTGCTCTTAAGAGTCTGGAAATTGTCTAAGCAGGAGGGAAAAAAAAGCAAGTCTGATAAAATCATAAATATTTTCTCCCTCACTGCTGAAACTCCAATTTCCTTGCTTATTGCTTGAGTTGATAAAACAAATAAAAGAAGGAATCTCAAAGAGATTTCTTTAATATGCAAAATGAATCTCAATGTTCTCTCCCGCTGGTATTTTTATGGAAAACCTGACTAGATGCTACACATGGAACAGAAAAATCTGCATTTAGATGGAAATATTATGAAATGCATGATATGATACAAAGTAAGTCTTTTAATGGAGATAGCAAAGAGTTGCATTATATGGTTGAGTGGAAAGACAACAGGCTTTTATGTCCAGCTGCTCTGATTTGCCCAACAGAGCTCACTTTATTTGCATTTTAACCTTATATAGGGAAAAGTCCCACAAAAAGTCAGCAGAGAAATTATTAGTTCTTTTACCTAGTTAGATATTAAGGCCTGTGTGAGTCACCACTTAAACAATGATGTCTTGTGCTTGTATGGTATTTTTTTCAAAGGCTCCTTAAGTGTTTTGCAATCAAGAATTAATCAAGCCTTTCAGTACTGTCTGTTATATAGATAGAGTGGTTTAACCATGATTAAATATATACCAATAGGTTTTAACAACTATTTTAAAGTCATTGCATAGCTTATTCAGTTTGAATACATCCCTAGAGACATGCTTTGTCACTATTTCTTTTTTATTTTGTTTTGTTAAAACAAATGCAGCAAAGAACGTAAAATCATTGGGCAAACCGAGGATTTATCACTATGAATCATTAAAAGCAAATTAAATAATAAAAACCCCCACAGTACATAGTATAAGAAGTAAAATTTCTTTGTTGTGGGCAGTAGATAAAATAATTTCTTTCATATAAAAATTGGGAATTGTATCCTGAGTATTCACAACTTTCTACTGAGTAAAACTAATAGAAGGTGATTGTTATCAGAGATCACATCATATTTGAGGAACCAGTATTTTTAAGCTCTCAAGTTACATCACTGTTGTGATGATATGGAACCAAAACTGTAACTCATGTCAATGGATGGAGATAATCTAATAATGCATTTTGCCCACAATTATATCTGCTTCAAGAAAATGTTAAGAGGACAGGCAAAAAAGGAACACCAACAAATAAAGGAAATAAACTGAAAGTATAGGGCAATATTGAAAAGAAGAAATTTTTCTTTAAAAATTATTTTAGGCAGCACTTTTGTATATGCATTTGCACGAGTTATTTGGGTGTTTTAAAAAATAGCATGATTAGGTTCTTATACTAAAAGAATTTTGTACCCCAGGTTGTGACCTCCTTTGTGATGCTAAAACAGCTTCCACGACAGGACTCTGCTCCTGACTATACTGTGTGATCTGTACCATGACAATGCTGGTGGTAGTGATGATGGCAGAGTATACTCTTACCAGCTCACTAATGCTCTCTTTAAAACATTTTTCTGCTGGGAGAGGAGGAGAAGGTAAAAAAAAAATAGACAGTTATGAAATACAGTTATTTTTACTGAATATTTAAAAGCTTTTAAAGCAAACTTTGAATGTATATTTGAGTTTCTGTTTTCTCTATATATTACATGTGCTTTTTTATTATACATTTTTCAAAAGAAATGAAAATTCCAAATTTATCCTTCTTACCCAGAACAGCATCCAACCTTTACTAGAAATTCTGTATTCTAATACAATGAAAACTTTAATTGCGACTACAATGTCAATAAACCATTGTGGAATCATTTATAATTCTGTATTTTGGAGTTGGGGGGGGAGGGGATAGTGAAATATTTCCAGAAAATCAGAAATATTATCTCTGTTCTGACAAACACAATGGTATCTGTGCTTCTAGTATTATTGATGCTTAACCCATGAATGCCCTTGAATATATACACTAGATTCCTCCCTTACGTTACTGTGCTGCTGACTCCAATCACATTGCAAAGGGATAAATTTTCTCCCATAACTTTTATTGAAATGACAAAGAATGACCTTAGGATGTTTCTGTATGTCCCAGTGTTCTTTCTGTAACATTTAAAATAATGGGGACACACTAAGTGGCATGGCCTCAGGCATGCTGAGGAGGCTTTAACTCCCTGGGGGTTAATGGATGGCTGTTTTTAGTTGAGTAATCAAGTATAATACAGTACTGCAGAACTCCTATAAAGGTACACACATGCAGACTAATGGCTATTACTCCAATATGCTTTCAACCTTGAAGACACTTTAAAGACATTGCTTGTCATTTCAACGTTACATTTTTACAGCCTAAGAAATACATTTCACTTTTCTTTTACATGATTTGGTGAAACAGAGAGCAATTGTGGCTTTTTTTTTTTTTTTCTGATTCAAACCAAGAACTGCTCTAATAAAATCTTCAGATGCAATACTGCTGTCAAAAAAGGTAGAGCACTAGTAACCAAAATACAATCTGAAAGATCACACTGACAGTAATATGAAAGCCAATACAAATAAAATATTTTTTTAAATACTGTTTGCTATATTTACCACAGGCTGTGAAATGAATTAATCTGCATGTTTTCAATTTGATCCTGTTTAAAATGTTTAGCTGGGTTCCAGGCAGGAATTTCTTGGATACAAAGCTGGGAGAAGAGTAATGTAAAAAAAAGCATCATAATTTTTAGGTCTATTTTTGAAATCTCCAACTAAAGAAGAGAATCAGGTAGGGAACGTAGATTCTGCAGCTTCCAGATAACTCCTTTTACCACAGGACAATAGAAATGCAGATCTTACCATTTTTAATTTAAATAATTTTGTCGTTTTAATTTCTTTTCTTTTTTTGTAACTTTTTTTTTTTTGGGGGGTAAAATTTTAACTGCTTCTTACTTTTCCAGTACCTTCTCCATAGTGAGTTACTGAAGTCCTTGAATCCAGCAAGCTACACTTGGCAAGACATGACTGATCAGATTTCTCTTTGTTCTTCTAGTTATAAGTTATTAAAGTGCATCAATGCAGTGATAACTGAGCATTTAATGCACCAGCTCCTCTGAGAATGCATGGAGCACCGCTAGCACAGCTGGGACCCACAGCACATCACTGTGAGCTCCTATCTCTTTCACAGGTAAGCCAGGCAACTCTCACATGTGACAGCATTACATGCCTTCTGTCTTACTTTTGGCGTTAAGTCCCTTTATGGTCATGCTATTTTAATTTAACATGAGCTGTATTACATCTCTACTTAGGCCATAGACACTGTCTTGATTTGGTGTAACTCCTTCTTGCTACAGGATGGATGGAAAAGTGGTTTGGATGTTGTTTCAGTGTGGTGCCACACTGCAATGCACCACATGAGCTATTGGTATGGAAAGGGAGTCAAAGAGAAGGGTAAAGTTAGGCAGCCCTTCTCCCAGTGAAATTATGACTATGTGATAGCCAATAGGACTCTTCTTGTGCTCAGCATTATACATACATGCATGTTTCTTCTGCTAGATTAAGGTTGGAAATACTTTTCAGCAACTTTCATCAGTAATATATAAATATGTGTGTATATGTTTCCAGGACAGCTATATTTCAACTCGTTGTACATAGCAGTTAATAAAGTTGGAAAAGAATCATTTATCTTTCAGCAATTTAATGCCAGAGATATTTTTTGGCTCTCATCATTGAATGAAATGCAACACATAGACACACAGAAATTACACACACACACACACACACACACACACACACACACAGACACGGTGACTCTAGAAGGGAAATATAAAAGATGTGAGCAATGGAACAGATGGGACAGCTTTAATAATATAGCCATTTTCAGCAGAGCAGTCTGCCTTCCTGTTAACGCTGTTGAAGCTTTATTCATGCTGCAGATCATATAATCCAGATCTTCAATTTTAAACTTTTGCTGCTTCTCCACCTTAATCTGTCACCTTAAAGAGCAGAAGGAATGATTCAAAGCCCCTTTCAGTTAAAGGGCACCAAAGGAGGGCTTCCAGTGGGTTTGAAGCAAGAAACCAAAAAAGAACAGTGGTTTTTGTTGTGTGGTTTGCATATTTGATTCATGATACTTCTCCTTAATGAGCAGGAGTTTATTAGCTCAGAAACTTAAGATGTTCGAAGCTGAAAAACTTTTTTCAGAAAACACACGTTTTACTTGTTTCCAGGACAAAAAAAAAGAATTATAATTAAATTCCTATAATCAGATTCCTGGAGATCCATTATATTGAGATGTTCTGGTATCTTTCATTGTCTTTGTGATTTGGTACAAAATACCTCTTTTAAATCATCAGGTTTATTGATGATGAAGAAAGCTTTTTGGTATAACAACACAGTTAAGATGCTCCACTAAACTCAATCATGAAACCTATGTCATTATACTTCCTATTCCTCTAAATAGAGAAATTCAATAATAATTGCGACTCAGAAACTCAGCAATCTTTGATGGATTAATGATTGATAAATTTTCATGTTAATATCGGCAGTCTAAGAATACAGGACTACATTACTATTATTCATTTTCATAATCTATCATAACAAACCTAAGCAAACTTGCTTTCCTTTCTTCTGCTTAATAGTCTGTAAGGTACTGACCAGGACTTCCAACCTGCTCATCTCCATGACTGATCTAATTCTGCTACATAGCACACATTTTTCCTGCAACTATTGTTGCAGTTTGGAGCACTTTGGAAGGAGCCATGACATTTCATAAATCCATCATCCAAATTCCTGGACTGAATTAATGTCAGACACCAGAGGCATGATAAGGGGAAATCAAATGTGCTTACAGAACAAAATGTAGCTATTTGTTTTTATGCCAGGAAGTGAAATTAAAGGTGTATTTTAAAGTTTTTATTGTAAGTAATGAAGTATTACTGATATCCAAAGCTATTAATCCAACTTGTTTACTGTAAGGGAGTGCATGGAGAAGCATAGTAGATTTAAACAAAATTGTGGTTACATTTTCCTAGCTTTTTTAATATCTGGCAGAACATTTAGTTACTACTGTAAAGAAGAACTTTGATGAATTCAGAGGATGATGTATTTCCATAAGTAGGTGGGGACATTTAATTTTTTTTACTATAAACACAAAAATTATTCCATTATCTTCTTCTGAAGTATTTGAAATCACTGCTGAGAATAAAGATATTTGATTGAGCTTGGTTGTTGTCTTGATGAATGAAGGGTAGTTCATATAGCTTGATTAGTTTGCTTCTCAAGAGAATTATCATTGAATTCAACCTCTTTGTCAAAATGGTTGAGTGTAAGATAGGTTTATCTAACCTCTTCACTAGAACAGGTGAATTCTTCCATGGATTCTTCTAGACCTGAAAAATGTAAAGATCTCTCTGTGTACACAATCTTTAGTATGTAGGACAATGCAGTAAAACCTTTTGAAACAAGGCTGAATTCTGTTCAAAATCCTGAGGCATTATGTACATGCATGTATCTGTGTATATATATGTATATGTGTCTGTGTTTATGTTGAAGGATATATGTTAAGTTCTAAGGAAGTGATAATCCTAAAACACTCAAGAGGAAGGGAATTTTTATTTTTTTTTAAATAACACTTGTTTAAATGGGAAAATAACATATTTGGATGAGTAAAAATTTAAAAACTCTATGCAAACTGATCTTCGACTATTAGCTCAAATTAATTAAAAAAAGAGTACTATTTAAAAGCAGCTTTGAAAGTAAAATACATGTTATGTGATCATAACTTTTTTTCTCCTCATTCCCCTATTTTTCAGTAAGTCCTTGTTCAATATTGAAGAAGTAATTTTAACTTATCAGAGGTTACCGATTTAAATATAGTAAGTAAAACAATACTGAGTATTTCTACAGCATCAGAATTAATATTTGTGTTTTATCTCTGGGTACTTTTATGTGTGATACTTCTTCCCTTCACTAGCAACAGTAATGACAATGCAGTGGCATTCTATTTATTTCAAAATATATTTTGTGTTCATTTGTTCTTTGAAATATTGTGTGTTATTAGCATCCTACAATCTGTCCATGAGATGCAGAAAAGATTTAATGGAAAATGTGCCCAAGCCTATTAACACTAATGAAGCTTCATATGGTCAAGATATGAGTATTACAAGAGCCACAGAATTAAAATGATTTCCAGTACAGAGCAGATCAGTATATGAGAATATCATGAAATATATAAGAATGCAATGAGTAATAATAGATCTATAATGTGCCATTACTATAGTGCATAACACAAGTTTATAATTTTTTTCATAAATCATCTGAAATTTTGGAAATTCTTAAACTAAAGATTTCTAGTTAGAGATTAAAGCTCATTTTATTAGTAGTGAAACTCTGTGCATTATTAATTTTAAAAGAAAATATTAGATATTTTTAAAATACAAAATGCCGTTCTGTTTGTTGGAAGAGACCGTAATAGTTAAGCACTGTAAAGAATTACTTTCTGTATTTCCGTTTCTCATCCTCTTTCACACAATTTTCATTTATTAAAACTGTGAAAAATGCATACACATTTCAGTCATATTTAATTAGTCATCCTGCACTATTTTCAAGTAATTTAAATGCATATTCTTCATCTCTGGCCCTCTCAAAGAAAGTAAAAATCCACAGCACTTCTTCACTTTAGATGAATGATGTTTCACTCCTTTAGCAAGATAAAGATAAAACCAATATAATTTGGCACGTAATTAAGCACTTCACTAATTCAGTACCTCAGCTGTTAAAAAAATGGACCTTCAATGTGAACTTGAAAACTGCACATACATCAGTTCCCTGCGCAAGCTTTGTTTTGCAGCACAAATCTAATTTAAACCCAATTTGTATCCAGATGTAATCAAACAGAAATCTAATTTCTCCCACCTCATTTCTATTGGAATCTTTCTCAATCCACTCAGTGGACTGAAAATTAAGATTTAGAGTTGTGCTGGTTTGTTTGCTTTCAAGTTTGCTTGCCTATTTATTTTTAAAGGACTTTTTTTTTAGAAGGTATGCTATGTCTACTTCAGATTTACCCTCTTTGATCTATCTTGTTCTGGCCTTCATCCAGTAAATACATATCAAACAAAGGTTTAAAAAAAAAGAAAAAATATTGGGGTTTTTTTACATTTGAGCTCTCCTAGACACTTGTCTTTACACAAAATAATTTCTATCCTATCAACAGAAAAACCCATATGAATACATACACATTATAGATCTGTCAATATATGCCAAAATTTTCCAATCTACTCTATCCAAATCTTGAATCAAGTCAGCAATATGTTTTTGAATCAACATTAGGAGATAAAAAAATAAAGTAAAATATGCCATAAACAGTTTTCCACAACACTGCTAATAGTACTCAACTTCATATAATGCCATGTCCTTACGCATTCACTTTCATGGCTCTTAAACCACAACGTCAAGCTGTCCCCTTGTAAATGAATGCACAGCTTTGCTCTCTCACTCCAACTCTCAATCTGGTTCCTGTCTTAAGTCTCATCAACTGTCTAGCTTCTATGACTAGAGTATACAGCGTCAATTTTAAAAAATTTGGTTTAACTTTGGCCAAACCCATTACCAAGAAAGTATTTTCTAACAGTAAAGAAAACCAATCAACCAAAAAAAAAAAATCCAAGATTTTACCTTTGTATACATGCTGGATAATAATGCTTGGGACTGTGGCAAAACCTTTGCATGAAGGAAGATTGAACAGACGGTAATTGTTCAGCCTGGGAAAGATGAGGGAGAATACAATATGGATTCATAAAATGAGAAAAATCTGCTGAGGAAGTGAACAAGAACTAGGGCAATGCTGCATGTATTTATGCATCAGGTAAAAGTTTCAAATCCCTCCAAAAATATGGACATTCTTCACACATTTAGTTAAACTATTAAATGCTTCCCTATAGGCAACCACAGATGGTTAAAGTTTACCCACCTTCAGAAAGGAGTTGACATAAAGGTATTAGAAAGCCACTGAGATGTAAATCACTGCATATTTCCTAGGACTTCCTTAAGCATTTGCTAAAGACTAGACCATTGGGCCTATGATCAAATGTACAGTTGTCTTAAATTGCAGAATTATTCCGGTACTCTACTGGTTCACTGTAAGGCTTTTCAGTTGTAGGAAGTTCAGTTCCAAATACTAGTGATCAGGAAAAACTTTAATAATTAAATTATTGATCGGAAAATGTTATGAAATTGCTGATCTGAAAATGATGCGCTTCTAAGTTATAAATTTTTAGGATGAGTTTTGAATTTCTACAAGTCTCTAATTCTTCTAATATAGATATAACAACTATTTAAATAAGTGGCATGAATGCTGAAGCAAGTGCAAGGAAAAGAATGCATTTTGGCAAATATGTTGTCCAGTTGCCTCTTTTCACAAAATAATACATAATTTCTTCTCACTGTGGGTCTCATGTCTTCTGTTTCAGCTAGATTTCTGATATATCTCTGGCCCCAAGTTTTTCCATTCAAGAATATCTGTGAATAATAGTATCAGTGAATTTCAATTAAAAGGCCACTAATGACAATCTTTGCACTATTGTGTAAGACTTGACAGATCACCTGATGTGAAAGAACAAGATCAATACTCAGATCCATTTAACTGGATCCCAACCAGTGAAGATGTCTGAAGCAAAGTGAAAGGAAAGTGGCAAGATAAAGATTAAGGCAATTCAGAAGAAAATCTTGTTCATGTTATATTGCTTGGATTAACACAAATAATGGAGGCACATGCTGCTTAGTTTCTGGATAGGTCACCTACACAAAGACATAAACTGTTTAATACCCTTACCCTCACCTTCACCCTCCTTAAATCTTCCACTGCTTGTGTAGAGATGTTTCTTTTGCTACAAACTTCATACACCTCTACATTCCACGTAAATCAAGGTTCCTAAGAGACAGCCTGTCTTGAATTTTGTGGGGTTTTTTTATGTAGGAATGTCTTGCCCATGTTGTTCCACCAGTCCATGTACACTTCAAAGGTTAATAGCAAGAGTCACTATTGTTTCAAAAATGTTTCTAGATTCGAATACCAGCCCTTCTCCCTTCTGCTCTTTTCTCATTTCATCACCTGGATTACAAAAAGCAACTTTATAGAAAATCTAATTTTGGACATTGTGTACCCATCACTTCATGAACATTTAGAATGTATGTTACAATGTTATTTTACAACAGGAGAAAATAAGAGCAAAGCGTAAATAAGAATCTCATTAAATGTAACTGGCAAAAGACTCAGATGTCCTCTTTTCTGTGTGAAACCAAGATAGATAACTTTCCTGGCAAAAGCCTAAGAACTTCAGAAACTAGATCAATGTTTTGTTGACATCTTAGACTAAGGTGATCTTCCCAGATTTTCCCCACTTGACTACCAGAAATAATTATTTCTGGTGTCAGCCTTGTAATTTCTGTTGATTAATTTGATGATTTGATAATTTCACATATTGATTTATTGACTCACTCTTAATTATGACCTTGATTGGATCATTGTGTCATGCCATCTTTAAATAGATTTGTAAAGTTGTCATAATTAGTTCAGTAAAATGCTTGCTTAACTATCTAGTTGCTTACTCATCTTTTAAAAAATAAAATATATAAAAAATACAGACATTGTATTCATTCAATCATACTACACTTTGTGTCATGAACTCTGAGCATACAGTTAATGTTAATTTATAAATTAGAAAACCCATTTTCCTGTGTTTGCAAATTGGTACCCAGGAAGCCCTTAGTTTTACTATCTTTGTGGCTTCTTTTATCATGGATTATATTGTTAAGTAGGCTAATAATTTCCCAAAAATCTTTGAAATTGCAATAATGTCAGCACTCTCCTGGCTGAAGTAATATTAGACTGTCCTGAGACTGGATGAAGAAAAGTGACACATCCCAAATAACAAAAAACAAAAACAAACAAACAAAAAACAAACAAACAAAAAACAAAATCTAAGAAAGGCGTTATGATTGACTTCACTTTCTATATAGGTAGAAGTAACAAGATCATTAATCTATCTGTTATTTGTTACTTCTTTAAAATTACGGAAATTTGAATAATACAAATTGTTCTTTACCAGTTCTTTCCAAAGCTACTGTGGTAACGCTCCTGCAGTACAACTGCTGTTTCTTCTCCCACAGGTATCAGATGCAGATGTTTTATGTAGAACCATTTGGACATTTTTGTGAAGAATCGGTTGTAAAATGCTAATCAGACATGAAATGTTCACAGAATGTGGCAACAATAATGACATTTCAAAATGAAAGATATGTTTTTAAGAAAGAATTTGAATAATGGAAAATGTTTTTTGAATTTTATTTGGAAAAAATACTTTTTTATCTCTTTATGTAGTACACATCTTTTGAGTTTTAAAATATGAATAAAACATAGATATGATTTGATTTCAAGACATACTAATCTCTGCTTTATGCACAACTAACAAAGCACATAGGACATTCACGAATTAAAACTACATTGCAAATACAGAGTACTAACATCCTTCTCTTTCCAGTTATTCAATTTGTTGAATGAATATTATTTCTTCTAGGCAAAAGTTTATCACTTTTTGAAAAGTATAATCACAAGAGGGGAGACTTGTATTTCAGGACTCTCTAAGAAACAGAGAGAGAATCCCAGTCCCTCCATGTTTTTGTTTCCTATGATATAATCTTTAGAATTATTCTCCCTGCAGATCTGTACTATAAAAAAAAAGTTTTTCCTTAATATTTTGTACCTATTAATTCACAATAAAGTAAAAACTTACTAAAATTGATCTCATATAAGTTCACAGCAATTAGGAAAAATATCAGAAACATAATTTTACACCCTGTCACAACTAGAAAGTTCATTGTGAAAAAACACATCACACATTTCTAGTGCAGGAAAAGCCTGAACAATGAGTGTCAGTGGTAAAACTGAAAGAAATTTCATCTCAGAATGAGTTTTACATTATAGACAAGATAAATAAGCAAAGATATACTTTTCTCAAATTCAGTCAGTTTTTCTTTGTTTTAAGAAATCTTTGTCTGCATTTCATAAAATGTAAATATTTTCCAGTGCACTAGAAACAGATAGACTATTAATTATCACATTACTTCATGAGATCCAAGAGCTCTTCAGAAGTTTAGCAGTGCTTTTTCCACTTTCTTAACAGCTACTGATTTTGCAATCCACTTTTCTGTCCTCATTCAAGCTTCTCAGGAACTACTTTTGACATGGATCACTTTGTAATACACATAATATTCGCCAATTAACCTTCACAGAATCAGCAGGGTTTGAATTAGCTATCGCATTGTCTACAAGGAGCTATTCCTTCTAACAGACAAATTAAACTTTTCTCTTAAAGAAGAGGAGTATTTTCATGAATTGTAGATTGACATATATTCCAAAGTTTCAGAATGTCTCTCTCACGTTTCACTGCTTTTTTCCTACTAGATGAATTCTTTCAACATAAGGGTAGCACCTTTGATTTTGGTTCTCGCTTTATTGACTTTTCATGTCTTTCATTATTGCTATGGAAAAATCTATTCATATGTTTGTAACATCATATTTTATACATTTCAGGATAAAGCTAATATTTTCAATAGCTTTTGAAAACACCTTTTAAACTACTTTCAGTATTTTCATGTTCTGTATCACAGTCCTGTAGTGAAATTGGAGAAATGAAAATCACACTATACTTGATGCAATGTTTTAAAATAGAACATTTCAACCATGATACAGATGTCCAAACTGAATATCTCTAGAAGGAATTTTGGAAGAAATAGTTTGATGAAAAAAATAAATGAAATTATAATGGTAATTCAAAAAGTATTGTACTCCCTTTTGCAATACAAGCTTAGCTTTTGGTAGTGAAAGTGTGTCAAAGATTTCAGCTTGCCTCTTCTTATGCATCAGATTGCAATTTCCCAAAATTAAGACTCAAAAATTATCACTTGTAATCTCTTGTGTGATCAAAAATATTTTAGATTTCTAGAATTAAGAAGTTAATAACATTAACAATTTCATAACATTTTACAAGCACCAGAGCCCTGATCTACCAACCATCCCTCAAATACATACAGGCAGCCCCTGACACTAACAGCTTGCCTACTAAATAAACCATGAGGGTAAATATTTTTCTTTTCACTTATCCTTTACAGGCAGTATTGAAAATTTAGGGAATTAAGTAGACATTTATGTTATTTGAAAATATAATTGCACTAGTTAACATACACCAGAAAGCAGCTGCCATTAGTCCCAAGGGAAAGCCAATCATGGGTATGATTACAAAGAAGCTGTGAGAACTGATTTAATTGAAAAAACAGGAGGACTTCTAGGTAAGAGCAGGGGAAAAAAGTGATGAATTAGTTTTCTTGATACTTCACAAAGAATGAAACTGGGAAAGTCAGAATACACTGTAAATTGTGCATTTCCAGTATTAAATTTGCAAGAGAAGATTATCTCCTTGCACTTTGCAAAGAAATGTCAACAAAGACCATTTAGGTTTGATGACTTATTAAAAAAATAAAAAAAACCCCCTCAACTACCTTCAAAACCACCCGGCATTGAACCAATAAATGTATCAAAATTTTATCTTCCAAACAACAAGCACAGGAAAAGAATCTTCTGAACAAATTTACCAGGACTTCGAAGAATATTCCAAATCTCCTGAATTGGTGTGCAAAGAAAGAAAAAAAAAAGTTCAAGTTCACTCTTTGGTATAAAAATACTGAAACACTTACTATTTTCCTTTATTTGAATTAATTATTTTTAACTAATAATTTTTAAAATTACTTTTTTATCCCTGTATAATTTTTCTTACATATTTTAACACAGAGATCCTATTTATTAGAAGAAATATAACTTCAGCCTTCCCAAATCAGAGTGTTTTCCTTTTAAAAAATAATAAAATCATAAAATCCTGAGGCCTCAGTGACAATATGGAGAAAAAAAAAAAAAGAAATACAGGACTGGGGATTTATAGGACATTAGCTGTAAACAAACTCCTTTTAATGATACTGTCTAGAGACTAGGTATGATCTGAACAACCTGTAATCTCTAGAACTCTTGGTTTCTGTCAAACATATACATGTCTGATCTTTGTTTGAAATCCTACGCTCAGGGACAAAAGAAATTAAAAAAGAGCAAAGCTCAGTACTTTTGGCCAAAAAGCCCCAGATGCTGCTACCTTCATTTTTTATTCTAAAGAAGGGATCAATCTGATTATATAAAAGCTTTGAAAAAGCTAATCTCAAAAACTGAGAAATATATTTATTTGTTAATGAAAATTTCTGTTATAAATTGTCCTTGTTTAAAGCAAGTAAAAGTTAAGGTTACCCCATGTGTATTTTTCCAGAGCAGGTAGTAAGTGTGAGACATGATGAAATCCTGGTTCAGTATTTAAAAATGTGTTGTTGGTTTCTTTTCTATTAAGGAAAAGTAAATTTTAATCTAACTCTTGAACAGTACTTTGAAAACCAATAAAAGGGAGGGTGTGTGGAGGAAGAGAGTATGTTATTTTCTTCCAGCTAAATAAATCCTTCATTCTGTATTGCCAGAGATAATAATAAAGGAGGGGGGAGTCACTCCATCCTGTATAGCACACCAAGAAGGGCTTTGGTTCCCTTTAAAGATCAAGCAATTTTGAAGCTGGCTGAGAGCCCCTTTGTCTAATTCAGAATAAAAGAATGTTCTAATGGTATGATCTTATGTTCTGACTGCTTCAGGCTATTGACTTGTATATTATTAAGGTAGGTAGAGTACTGTATTAATTTTACTTTTTCTTACTTTATTCTTTAAAATAAACTTTACATAAAGTTCATTCTGTTCCTGGGTGATTTAAAATAGAGAACTCTGTTTATAAGAATGACAGGAATTATCTAAATTGTAGCTACTTTTCCATGACAAATTTCAGTTTGGTGGTGTTGCTGAATCTAATTTATTTTAATCATATGGCAGTCATGTCTTTGGGAAGACTATTGTTCTTCTTAGATACTGATTTCAATACTGTTTTCAAAAAAATCAAAGAGCTGTAAGATGAAAATGCAGAATGATGTCACCATGAACTGACAAATTCTCATAAATCTAGTGCGCATATCTCTTGCTCTTGAGCTAATAGAGAAAAAATAGGCAACTTACAGTATCTTCCAAAACCTGGAATTGCATGTCATGTAACTAACTGACTTTGGAGGAAATAATTAAATATTTTGGGGTTTTTTTTGAAAATGTGAAATTTGAAGTTATTTTCTTTCTTTTTTCCCATAGTTTTGGTTTCAATTTTATCTCAAATTAGGAACTACTCTGTTAAATTTTTTCATAGTGGTGTGTTATTCAGGAAAACAAAACAAAACAACCAAACAACTCAGAAAAATCACAAGATACTGAGGCAGATCCTCCTGTGTTAGGTGTACAAGTGATTTCAACTAGCTAAGGAAGAATCACTCCACTTTTAGGTTACAGCTCTGAATAAGTAGAAACAGGATAGGAATGTTTACATCCTTATCCTTCCTGAAATGCATGTAATGGCAAAAATATTACTGTCGGAAAAGAGAAGAGTTTAACATCCCTATCCTATCCAATTGTTGTCTTTTTTTGGAGTTTTCTGTTGTTTTGCATGTCAGTCTCGAGACCTACTCCAAGTGATGTAGCTGCTTGCTAGCCCCCTAGCACCTAGCTATTGTCCTGGAAGCCCCTTCTAGTCACACTTTCAGGTTCATTATTTTACTTGGGATTGCAACAATTGCTGTTCCAGTAAAATGTGTTAGTGAAGCTTGTTGAAAATCATTACTTTCATTTGTTGAACATCGTGACCCTGCCTAGACTACTGACACTTAGCTTTCAGCAACCCAAGTGCACCTACATGTGGGAATCTGGATGCGAGTTGGACATTGTAACAAATGGAAGCCTAATCAATGAAGTTCACTGAGTCTACATTCCTATTCACTTCAGCCTGAAGAAGACAACCCCTGGTCAAATGAGTATCTCTGTAGATTCCATATACTATAATATGATTCTAGACAAATGTACACCTTAATTTATACATCTTAATCTATTATTGAATCTCAGCTCTTATGTTCAATTCAATTCTCCAAATGTAGGCACCTGGTGCCTTTTGAGATGTTACACAATATCTGAGACGAGGCATCTACATGAGACTGACATTTAACACTGTCTGTAGAAGACTTACGTCGTTCTGCTTTGACATCTGAAGGGTAAGTGCTTTACATTTAAAAATCTTAGTGTCTTCCTATGTGCAATTCTAAGAATATCTGTACAGGAATTTATTGTGAAATTTCATTAGAGTACCCTTACTCCTTTTTTATTGAAGAGAATTATAGGGTAGTTTTCTCATGTGAAACTAACAAGTAACACCACAAAGAATCTAGTCTTTAGTGTAGCCCCAGTGAAATCTCTCTCAGTACCCTGTGAGGTTATATAAACATTTGCATTCAGAAGGATTAAAATAATTAACAGATCTATGACCTTTACCTATGGGAAACACAGTATTTATGCACAGAATAAATTATATTTTTATCCTCAGTAGATAGAAAATAAAATAAATTGAAGAATACTTATGCTCCTTTCAGTTATTTTTTTATGTCCTAGAAGTATTAATTTGAAGTGTTGCAGGAAGTGTACAGCTGATACTTTTGATGCCAAAGTCTACAGTTTAGTCAAATTCAAATCTTTCATACATCCAATGATGTGCATATTTAATACGTATATTCACAAGGGGATTCATAGACTATATATTTCATCCAAAGAACTTGATTCATACAAGAAAGTAATGAACTGTAGCTAAGAACGTTTAGTTGGAAAGGTTAGAGCACTGGAGAATCATGTCAAAGTTGACAATAGGTGTTCAATGTCATTCTCTGAGAATACTTGCTTGGAAAATACAGTAAATCTTAGTGTACTGTTTAAGACTGCAGGTCTGGAGGAACAAAACCTCTTTAATCTCACTTTTAAAAGTTGTTCTAAGTAAATTACTCAACTAGTAACTGAGGAAGTGACTGGGATACAGTCTCTCTAATTACTGGCCTATATTTGATTTCTAGACCAATGAACAATTAGTGATTATGTGTGCATGAATAGCTTTAACAAATCAGGCTAAGAGTAACTCTTAATAATTTATAGGACACTTTCCTGAGAAAAAATAAACACAAAACTTCCACCAGAGACAGATTTTTAATGCTTGCTTCTCACATTCCATGCAAGTGTTGAATGTATTGGCAAGACAAGATTTATAGGTGGATGCAATAAGCACCAATTGTTAGAGAACATATAAGAAGCAATCTGAGGTTTGGTGGCGACATCTGAGCAGTCAAGGCTACAATGGTGACATCTCTGGGGGTGATGTTTCCCTTGCATAAATGCAGGAAATCAGCATGAGCTTTAGCCTCCTTCTTCTCTATGCCGTATACTCTTTGTGTTAGAATACATTAGGTATCATTACGTATCTAATCTAATAAAAGCTATTAATTCTACTTATATATTGTACACCTAACTTTTAGTGATAAATCAACACCTGTAGGTGCCTGTCTGAAGTTTGTGTATATTGATGCATGCAGCATGGGGAAAAAACAGGAGGAATTAGAGGTCTGCATGCAGTTTCTTGGCTATGGTCTCATTAGGATAACACAGCTGTGGTGGGATAGCTCACATAACTGGAGTACTGCAATGGATGGATACTGTCAGGGAACAGCAAGGGCCAACTGCTGCATAAGGGAGCACAGGCCAGGAGCTTAAGATGACCCAGCACAGGCTGTGCCCTCCCTATAGTGCACTCTCTCATGGGGTCTGAGGACAGTGGGCAGAGCCGGGTAGTGGTAAAAGGATCCATCTACAGCCCCGGACACTGTAAGAGATGAACTAGGTTCAGGGTTCATCCAGCATAGGAAGGTGATGTAATAAATAAAACTGGAAACATTTTCTAACTACAAGTAGGACAAGAAGGACAAGCACGGATTTATGAAGGTGGAGTCATACGTGACCAACTTGATAACTTTCTACAATGAGATGACTGTTTTGGTGAATGGAGTGCAGTGGATGTTTTTTATCTTAACTTTAGCAAGGCTTCTGACACCATTTCTAGTAACATCCTCTTAAAAAAACCTGAATGAAGTACAGATTATGTAAGTGAACAATGAAATGGATTGAAAACTGTCTGAACTGCTGGGCTCAGAGGGTTGCGATCAGTGGCATGAAGTCCAGACAGAGGCCAGTCATTACTGGTGTACCCTGGGGGTCAATACTGGGGCCACTACTGTTGAACATCATCATTAGTGGTCTGGATGATGGGACAGAGCATAATCTTACCAAGTTTGTGATTATACTAAAAAGAGAGGAGTGGTTGATACACCAGATACTTGTGCTGCCGGAGGACAGGCTGGAGAAATGAGCAAAGAGTAATCTCACAAAGTTCAGTGAAACAGAAATGCAAAGTCCTGCATCTGTGAAGGAATAACTCCACGGATCAGTAATATTTTGGAGGATGATCGACTGGAGAGCAACTGTGAGGAAAAAAACCCTGGGAGTCCCGGTAGTCATAACATTGAACAAAAGCCAGCAATGTGCCGTTGCCACCAAGAAGACCAACATCTTCCTGGGCTGCATTAGGAAAACATTGTTAGCAGGTCAGGAGAGGTGATCCCCTCTACTCAGCATTGGTGAGACATACCTGAACTGCTGTGCCCTAGTCCTGGGCTTCCCAGTGCAAGAAAGTTATGGACATGCTAGAACAAGCCCAGCAAAGGGCCATGAAGATGATAAAGGCATTTGAGCAACTCTTGTATGAGGAGAGGCCGTGAGATCTGGGACTGTTGAGCCTGGAGAAGATGAAGCTCAGAAGTAATCTGATCAATATTTATATATTTATATATTTCACGGGAGGAAGTAAAAGGGATGGAGCCAGACTCTTCTCGGTGGTATTCAGTGAAAAGAAGAGAAGCAATGAGCAAAAAAAGAAATACAAGACATTCCCTTTAAATAAATGAAAAAAAACTTATTTATTGTGAGGGTAGTCAAGCACTGGAACAGGTTACCCAGAGAAATTATGGAGTTTCCATCCCTGGAGATGTTCAAAACACCAGTGGACATGGCTCTGAGCAGCCTGAGATAGCTGACTCTGCTTTGAACAGGGAGTTTGAGAAGGGAACAGATGATTCCCAGAGGTCTTTCCAACTGTAGCTATCCTGTGGTTGTCCTACTTCTGCTCTTCTACCATCATAGCTAAAGAAAATACCACTAACTATTGTGACATAGTACAGATTGAAGAGAAGAAGATGCTGAGCAATATTTCTTCCCCTGAGAAGTGTGAAAAAAATGTCTTTTAAAAAATGTTTCATTCTAAGATATGACTCTTAATTGAAAGCTGAGCTGAGGTATTTTGTTTTTAGGCACCTATCCACCTCTGACGGACTGATGGGACCCAAAAAACTGGGTCAAAACTGTCTAGGTTATTTGGCTTTACGACCAACGTCTTGGCTTTTATGAAACCTTTGCTTAGGATACTAATTAGGTTAGGTGAGAAGTTGAGGATCATGAGCTTTGAATTATCAACAAAAAATTTGAGGTTTTAGTGAGATATCACTAAAGGATAGAAAAAGTGAGAATCTCCTTTTAAGATGTGCTAATTAATGTGTTTCACAGATAGATTAATTTGTTAATTTAAAATGTTGTTTGAGACACTGGAGGATGTAATATATTTGGGAAAACAAGGTATTTATTTCCAATTGCTTTGGTGCAGCTCTAGCTGCCTAGATATATATAGAAATAGGCATATACTAGAGACAGGAGATGATCTCAGCTCAAAGTTTAGATCTTGCAAAATGGAATAGCATTTGCTTTTCTTTCAAGAGACTAAATATGACACTGAAGAAAGACTGCTTCTGATGCAGACTAGATCTGTCATTCACAGCACTGTGTATCCTTCCAAAGAATACAAAAACATGCTCTCTTAATAAGTCACAATAAAGTGGTATCCTAAAGTCCTCTCAACTTTAAATTTAATCTTCACACCAAAAGACAAAAAATCCAATATGGAAATATCCATTGCTTTTCTGGTTGGGGTATAATTGTAAAAAAAAAAAAGGTAAGTAAGCCCATGCAACAACATAAATTCAGGCAGGATAAGTATATAATTCCAAACCTGAAATCCATATTCTGTACAGAAAGTTGGTATTTTAAACATGTTTTAGTAGGAAGCAAATAATTGATTCACGATTTTGACTAACTATGGGAAATAACATTAAATCACATTGTATAGTCCAGATCTGTCCCATCAGTTGCATGAACTAATAGAGGAGTTAAAGATGTAACATACTGCTGTGCATATTGTTCATCAATTTGGAGGCAATTTTTCATTCAGTGGAATTATCTATAATAATGTCTTTACCTCCAAGGAATCTAATGTTCTTTTGTTGGATATTGGAAAATGTCACTTTTTGTATCCATACAGTTTTGTCAATTTGTAATTTTCTCAATTTGTAAATTGAGAAAAAACCAACCAACCAAACAGAAATACTCCTGATGACTGATTCAGATGCTCCAGAATATATTTGATTAAGAAAAATATTTTTCTGGGTTATGTGGATGCCAAAGACACACACCTTTATTTACTCAGGCATACATTATAACTGCTAGGACTCTGGCACAGGACATCCTTCATATAGTTACATATGTAATTACTCCACTTTTCACATCAGAATTCTTCATTTTTTCCAGCCTATACTTCCAAACAAAACTCATTAGATTTACACAGACATCCTACTGATATCAGTGTATATTTTATGTAGACAGCAATACAGTCAGCATTTTCTAGAATATAAGGCCTATTTGTTGGTTTTCTTCCTAACTGGAGAGGCTGTAAGTTTCAGAGTGATATTTCAAAGTGCAATGCTAGGTTTTTTTTTAGTTTCTTAATAATATTTCCTCCATCTATAACTTTTTGCTGTTATTAATATTTTTGCATTGATATTGCTTATTGTTACTATTGCATTCCTTTATGCACAGATTTAACTTGTTGTTGCAAAGAGCATTGCATTGAAAAGTGGATTTAATTATTGCTTAAACGTACTCTTCAGTTTCTCAGCTGTATTCAAGAATTCACTATTCCTTCTGAGAAATAACCCTTATTATGGAGTTCCTCAATGCACAGAAGGGAGAAATTGTATCTGTTCCAAGCTTGTAGACTTCAGCAGCACAGATACAACATCATCACAAACATTTTTCGTTTAATTGTCTTTTGTTAGCCAGCATGTCCAGGCTAATGTCTATCTAGCTATTATCTACACAAGTAATATTTCTGCCTTGTCTTATTAACATGGCTTTTGATTATGAATTGTACTCCCCTTATTTGCTGAGTCAGTTCGTGCTTGGTCTTGCTGGTCCTTTCTGCTCACCAAGTAGATTTTGGCATTCATAGATTCATAGAATCATGGAATCACAGAATGGCCTGGGTTGGAAGGGACCTTTAGAGACCATGTAGTCCAAACCCCCTTGCTATGGGTAGGCACATCTTTCACTGGATCTGGTTGCTCAAAGTGTCATCCAACCCGAACTCAAGCATCCACAACTTCCCTGGGCAACCTGTTTCAGTGTCTCACCACGCTCATTGTAAAATTGTTCTTGTTTACGCTTAATCTAAATCTACCTTCTTTCAGTTTAAAACTGTTGCCCCTTGTCCTGTCACTACAGGTCTTGGTGAAAAGTCTTTCTACTTTTTTCTTATAAGCCCTCTTTGTATACTGAAAGTCCATGAAAGAGTCTCCCCTCAGCCTCCTCTTCTCCAGGCTCAACAATCCCAAATCAACCTTTCTTCAAAGGAGAGGTGTTCCAGCCCTCTGATCACTTTTTGTGGCTGGATACAATATATCATTCTATTTCTTATTATTTAGCTTAAAACAAATTTCTTCCTGTGTTTCACTACACTTTCTTTATAACCATTTTTCCTCCCAATCTCACCCATCTAATTTTAGTTTCAGTCCTGAAATAAAACGGGAACATAATATCTATTCTTTAATTCTTTAAAGTTAGAGCTTCAGCCTTCACAATCCTTTATGGCTCTACACAAGCACACACTAAGTAGCTGATTTTGCAAGACAAATGACTGAATACAAAAGCGACAGAGAGGGTTTTTAAGAGCATTCAGAGCCTGTGTGAAGAGACTGATAACAATTACTTTATAAAAAAAAAAATTATCTACAGGCATTTCTATGGTTCTCAGCAGTATGCATTCTAAAAGCACTGATTAACCTTTTCTCATGGCAACCATACGAATCAACCAGATGTTAGACTCTCCATTTACACAAGGGCATTTGAGTCCAAGATGAACCCACTGAAGTCAGGAGGCTGCTACCTTTGGCTGCTCAGCTTGAAATGTTTTGTTGAATTTCAGAATACCAGAATCTGCAGCATCCAACTATAAGTCTTCGACTGCTGTGAGTGGTCCACAACTGAGGATGCTGACAAATACCAAATGAAGTACTTTCTATGGATTATCCACAGGTGGATGACACATCCAGAAAATGACCACTCAGTTTTTCATTTTGGCCAGTGTGATTTTTTGCCTCAACTACCAGGGGAAGAGTTACAATGAATCAGAAGTCAGTCAACTGTCCTACCCCACAAATGTTACATTTTATTTTTTTGTTTTAGCAGCTTAGGTTGTGTTTGCAGCCTACAGAGAACAAACACTCATATGTTATAGCAGAGAGCCTTCTCTATCCATTTTTGTCCCTTAAAATTAAGTCATATATTTTCATATGAAACAAAAATGGACCTAGTTCTGCAAAGATTAGCATTTGCCTAGGCTTAAAATGAATGAGCCGATTGAAATCCAGGAGAATATTCATTTGTTTTATGTGCTTAATCAGCGAGCTGAAGTGAAGCCTAAATTAATGAATGTGACCTGTGATTCACCAGGCATTTGGATGCTGAATATGTAATACCAAATGCAAATTTGCAGGGCAGACCACGAAGGTTTTTTTGCTTTCATGTTAGTCCTGTCTCCCCTGCTGTGGTGCTGGCATCACTCACTCCACTCAGCACATCCCTGCAGCTTCTGCCTCCACAGAGAACCTCTGGTGCTGTACTGGGAGTCGAAATGGTGCCAATATTGTGGCAGGAGAGAGGGACAGAGCAGCCCCAAAGCTAGGATGGCTGTGGGTACTGTGGCTCTATCAGCTGCAGACTAATTCCCCATGGAGCAGGCAGCCCACTGTGTCTGGGCATATGGGGCTCCGGAGGAGGATGAGACAGCAAGGTGAAGTACCTGCAATGGGGCTCTAGTTGCCATTTATATCATGGCTGCATCCATCCTTCATATTACAAAATTCAGTTCTACAGAACTGAATTTAACATCAGAGAACTCATTTTCACACTAGAGAATCCAGTGCTTAGTAGCTGGCGTACTAGCATATGTACTGTGTGTCCTGCAGTGCAGCACACATCAGATGGATCCAGAATGTTCACAAGCATCAAGTAGCAACCATAACAAAAATTAAAACAGTTTAGTGACATTCAGAACTTCTTACTCTGCATTATTTCAGATTTTACCTGCAGCACTATTATATTTTCAGCTTGTTTGTCACTCATCAAAAAAGTCCCTCAGAGCTCAGAAAAGGACTCATATATTGGGCATCAAACAATTAAACATAAAAAAATATATTATAGAATCAGAGTTCTTATCTATTGTTGGCACATTATGCAATGTGCCAAGAGGAAGAAAAACTTTCTGTCAGGAAGTTACTAGACACAGATTTTCAAATATAGTGATCTAAAGAGGAAATTGGGCATTCAGTGGAAGCTAGACATGTACTACTTCTGAAATTGCTGTCCTTACATACCTCGAAAAAATCTGTCTCTGTCCTGTGAAAAGTTCTGCCATGTTTCTTAATCCAGTAACATGAAAATATGAAAGTCAGAATGGTTAAGACAAGTTTGCTGGTAGCAAAAGTCTAAATTCAAGGCTTATGAAAATGATGGCCTTGATGGAAGGTGTTGGCCACTTAGTTGAGTATGAAAAGCAATATAGTGTTTAAATTACTGCCAGCAGAACAGGTACGTTTTTTCTCTTGAAATCTACTTTTGTTATTGAACACAAAAGCCCTTTGAAATCTGTTTTAATGCCAGATACTTTAAAAAACCAATCAGTTTTTGGAGGATTTTATGAAAGATTGAGTTTTCACACTTCTAGCTATGTTATCATTACAATGATTTCTAGTATTATAAACTGTTATGTAATTTTTCCACAGCACAATCTTATTCTTTGAAATGTCCAGATTTTTTGCTGGTTTTTTTTTTTGTTGTTGTTGTTTCTTGGTTTGTTTTTGTTCTTGTTTTCTTGGTTTTTTAATCAGCAAAAGGATTTGGAAAAGAATTCAAGTCCTCAGTGCAATCTTTGCTGAAACGATTCTACTGTTACTTCCCTTCTATTTTCTCCTCACCTGTGTTCCCGAAGTATAGACTATTTTTGTTCAATTCTTGTTGACTTGTCAGTGTATTAACTGTATGACTTCCCTTTTCGGTCTCTATCTACCCATTATATAGAAAGAATATCAGCAACCTTTCCAAAAGGTACATATTTAATAAATGTCCTGTTGTTTCCTGGCTTATTGAAGCTGGTAGTCTGTAAAATAATTTTTTTTTTTGTTTCTTCAGACTCAATGAGCACTAACAGCACTCCTGGACTAGAATTATTGGTCACATACAGAGGTCAACTAACTCCTGGGAGCTCTTTCCTACCACAGAGTAAGGGGAGGCTGAAGACACTGCAAATAGTTGTGTCTCTCCAAGAGTGCACAATGGAGTGTAATCAATCTCCTTTCACAGCTATAATGCATCCTGCAGAAAATCCTTTATAAGCTACAGAAACTAATTACAATATCTCTGGGCTGTGACAAATCGGGGGAGGGAAAACACTAAAAAATGTTAAAAGGGGGCTGCAAAAAAGCATTTGATGAAAAAAACGATTGCCAGATCTACATAAAGTGATAATGTTAAAAACATATTACCATGTAACATTTCCTTCTGTTTTCTTAACAGATTCTTGGACGACAGTAGCTTCAGCTGGCTGGGAAATCATATAGACTAGAAATCTTAGGAATTGGCTGGGATTTTTTTTAGATATGGAGTTTTAGTCTGGCAGCATACATACTTCTCTTAATTCTTAAATATCTCTTAATATATTTATTTTCTTTTTCTCAAGGTTAGAGTGAGGGAGAAGGAAAAAAAAACCAAGAAGAAATGGCTTCTTAGATGGGAAAACCAAAACAAAACAACTTGTGTCCACAGGAAAGCCTTCTTAGTTGTCATTTATTCTTTACTTTCCTGTTCAACAAAGAATGGATTTAGCTGGAGGTGATTTTACAATCAAAAGACAACTTTATCACTTCAAAACTTTAGCTGAGCTGAATTCTGAACTTTACATGTTGTTATACAGAGTTTTAAAATGGACAATGAAAATAATTTGTGGATTACTTGGACTGCTCAAAGAAGAAATGTAGTTGAGTTGAACTATTGGACATACTCCTAATCAGAAGCTCTTTTTATGTTTCCTCTCTAGAAGACTCTTTGGAATGACACAGGAGACAGATGATGTTGGTGTGCAAAGAAGCTGGCTCCAGAAACCCAGACACTTTGCTCCAAAGACACCCATAAGGTAACCAAAGATGTCACTAAGGCAGTCACACAGCAAGCCAAGGTAGCACTCAGTGGAGCCTGGAAGAGGGAACCGTGAGCCCTTTGTCATGGCACCTAACACATTCTCTAGATTGCTAAACATGGGGGTGATACCTATAAAATGGCTTATAGCCACTGTCCCCTACTAGGGACCGGCACAGCCACGTTGGCAGAGCCACATCCCTGATGCACAAGCAGTTAAAGGCAGAAGAACAGAGGAGGAATAGAGCTATATAGATTTAAGGAAGAGAGTTAGGGCACTGACAATGTCTTTTTGTTCAGCTTCAGACAAATGTTACGTAGCATGGCTATTCTGGGGTTTTTTGATTCATTCCTAGCTCTTCAAGTGACCTGTGGCTGCTCAAACCCAAGAGCAGGTAATGTGTTGCAGCTTGTTCACATACATTTGGCCAAATGGGTCAGAAGAGGCAGATGTGCTTCAACCAAATACTTTAGAAAACACAGCAGATAAGCTAAGCAAAGAAGACAGTGGTGACAGAATTTGCCTTTCCTAACCAGGCTGAAGTCCAACTGTTGTTCCTGGCAGCAACAACCCAGACTCAATCAAACCCAGGTGCAGACTCAGCCAGCTTGGAGGAGAAGTGTGTTTACATCTGGCCTTTTCTGACTCTAGGGCTCTGCTCAGAGGGAGGAACGTGCTGTTGGGAGATAAGTTTCCCTCCTTCTAATTATAGGCCTCGCAATCTTCTGCCCACTTCAAGTGTAAATCACCTAATCATAAAAAATTCCTCTTCAAAGCTCAACACAGATTGGATGTAACTCCCTGACAACACCAATCTGTTCACAGTATTGCATGCAAAGGCCAGAATTACATTAAAGATCTTCCAGCCTGCTGAGGGAGAGAGGACTGAAGAAAGAAAATTAAAAATACAACAGTAAAACACATAAAACCATTACTCTTGCTACCTTTTACAAGAAAGACAGCTAATAACACTGGACTAGCAAATCTCAAAAACTGGACAAAACAGAAGACGGCAGAAATACCTTCCTTTTCCATTGGTAAAAAACCCCAAAACACTTTGTTACACATACTTTCCCATCTAGTAATTAGTAAAGCAAGCAGAAGGCAGATGGGTACTGCTGATAATGATTTATTTACATCAGAAAGCTTCAATTATTCAGAATGACCAAGTCATTCTCACTACTGAACAGTACAAGAAGATCATGTTGCCGCCATATTTGCCTGTTCTTTTCCCTCCTCCCTCTTTATGTTCTGATGTGGCATCTGATCATAAATTAGGTTCTTGATCTTGTTAGAGAGTTGTCTATTCAAGTAATGTACTGCCCATGAACTGTCCCATAGAACTGGAATTGCAGACTGGTGAGACAGATAACCAAAGAATGAATGACAGAAGACACTACATTTTCTAAAATATTAGGGTAATGGTATGTTACCAGTACATGGTTTGTACAGCAGTACGTCAATCCTGTCCTTTTTTGGGGGTGGGATATAAAAATACCAATATCAAATGCCACAATAATAATAAAACAGTATTATTGGTAGTGGTTTTGAAGCGACAGTTGATATTAGGACCAACATCTAATTTTACATTGATGTTATCTCTACTGAGCAAAACAGCATTCTTCTTGACTTATGCCAGTATAGGGAGAGAACATAATTAGGCCTTAAATTTTATACCTGTCTTGAAGTCCAGGCAAGAAGGCTGGCAATGATCATATTTTAGCACTGCCAGATTTCAAAGTCTAAAGGTAATAATACTCCAAAATGATCAAACTATCACATAACTCAGCTGTGCAAAGTTTTCTGTTACTTGACAGTGAATAAGCATGAGGAGTTATTTATTTATATATTTAATGGACTGATCTATCAAGAAGAATTTGGGAAAGATGCTGCTCTTTCCCATTGTTTTTAGATTGCAGAGAATATACTAATTTTATGTCTAATTATCACATTAAAAGGGCTAAATATATTTGGTGTTAAACAACTAACACTTGTCTATACTTATTAGAAGTTGACAGGCAATGAAGGTAGCAAGAATAACAAAATCCAAAATTTATGAACTACAAGAAATAGAAGAGAAAAATGATAGCTCAGTAAATCAACCCACAGTTACCCAGCACCGGTGGTTCTGTAGTTGCTATGCACTTGGGAAAACTCACTGACTTCTCTAATTTGCACTGGGAAGTCAATTAAACCCTTTATACAAAGAATCTGAAGCATTTATATCTCAGAATATAAACACTGTAGCAGTTTGTATACACACAAAGTAAAAAAAAACTCTTGTTAGTTGTCGCAATCGCAGATGTACATATGTGTACATGCAGTGTACACTTCTGCATGGGCGATCTTAAAAAAATCTTTACTAATATTGACATTTTTATCTTTTACTGAAAATATTATCTCATGAAAAAGTGAGCTAGCAAAGAGAGTCTGAACAAACAATATTTAATTTTATAAAAAGGTAAAGTGACCCATTCCCTCACTTGTCAGTGGGAGAGTTTGCTTCTAATATTACAAAAGCTGTGTATGAAATTTTTTATCATTGTAAGAGCAGTTACTCAAAAACTGGTAGAGAAAGAGATACTTGTTTTTTCCCAGCACCATCTGGCTTGGGGCTGATTATTTAGCTGACCTGTTGAAGTGTTTTCCGAATGATCATTATTTCAGCTTGCATTGTCGGATGTCATCCAAAGGTCCAGCCTAGGCAGATGGGGCTTCAATATAAAACAGAGCTGCTGCAATAAAACATGTCTTCTCCCCCTGCCTCCAAACACCCCTTCTGTCCTTACATTAGGTGATCCATTAGTGGATGTGTTGGATTTAATTTCATTGTTTACACTCTGTACAAACATTACAAGGGAACAAAAAAGATAGTAAAGACGTAAGCCACATTGGAGAACCATGTGACATTCATTAATTAACAGCATCTAAGGGAGAAGAAAAGAGAACTGTGGGGTTTTTTTCCAGTTAATAAGGAATACATACATCACACAAGTCTTTCAGGAAGACATGCTTTCTGTCTAATGGAAGGTCTGGAAAGGACGTGAAAATATGTTCTATTTGGAGGTGGGTGGTTGATGCGTAACTGGCTGCTAGAACTTTTAGGTACAAAGGAGGGAGACCCTTGTATAAAGTACTTTATAATCTACATTCATAGCTAGAAATTTGACTGTTATCTAAATTACCGGAAACACCTGTATTTCTGGAACTTTTATTATGGGCACAGAATTTCAACAACATAGGAATCAAATAGATGTTCAACAGGAATTGGAGGCAAGTAATTAAATAGATAAGCATCTGCAAATCTGAGGCATGGATGGGGAAGCGCACAAGCCTGGATTCATCTCACCTACATTTTGGATTTAGCTTAGCTGAAATGTCAAGGATAGGAGCTCAGGTTCAGTTAGGAGATGAAGCAATCTCAGTAATCAAGGTAGCAAGTGTTAGTGTGAGGTATCTTTGACTTCTACACATAAGGCAGGTACCCAGCTTCTCCCTTAACTGTCAAGTCAGAGGAAAGGTATCTTTACCATTCAGATCATCCATTGTATTTTGAATCTACTCTGGGATGAATTGACGTAGATATTTTTTACCACAGACAAGGCAGAAAATTTAAAGAAATAGATCAGATATTGTTATGTAAAACATAGATGCCCGATACTGTGTTTGTCTTTGGGCCCCTCACTGCAAGAAAGACACTGATGTGCTCGGGCGCATCCAAAGAAGAGCCAATGATGGTGGTGAATGGTCTAGAGCACAAGTCTTATGAAGAGCAGCTGAGAGAACCGGGATTGTATGTCTGGAGAAAAAGAGGCTCAAGGGACACTTTATTGCTCTCTACAACTACCTGAAAGGAGATCGTAGTGAGGTGGGTGTCAGTCTCTCCTCCCAAGTACAAAGTGATAGGACAAGAGGAAATGGCCTCAAGTTGCATCATGGTAAGTTTAGATTGGAAATTAGGAAAAATTTCTTCACTGAAAGGGTTGTCAAGCATTGGAACAGGCTGTCCAGGGAAGTGGTTGAGTCACCATCCCTGCGGGTATTTAAAAGATGTGTAGATGTGGTGCTTAGGGGCATGGTTCAGTGAGTTAGGTGGTTTTGGGTTGGACTTGATGATCCTTGAGGTCTTTTCTAACCTTAATGATTCTATGATTCTATGATTCTATGGTTTAGAGGTGGACTTGGCAGTGTTAGGTTTATAGTTGGACTCCATGGTCTTAAAGGTCTTTTCCAACCTAAACAATTTGATTATTCCATGATTTCTGAACAAAGGAACTCCATCTTATATCTCTGAATTGCAGAGCGAGATTCTGATTTTGGGAATGGGATGAACTGCCCTTCTAAAGTGTTTATTTCCCTCTATTGAGTGCAAAGGGAATTTTGACACCTGAATTACATTACATTCCTACCTTAGCACATAGAAGTATCAGGATATTGGGACAAAGAGATGAATTGACTGCACAGTATATAGTAGGATTTTTATTTGCAGACTATTAAAAAACAGGTCTTAGTAGCTTGGACAGACAGGGCAACTACTCCAAGCAGAGTGATTTTGCAGTTAGACTTCACAAGAAATAGCACTAAACAGTTTTCTTTCAGTCTCCCTACAAGTACTTCTTTAAAATAGAAGGCTTTCTCTTATATCAGAAGAGC
>NW_010135623.1:131984-158573 GCF_000699245.1 Pterocles gutturalis
ATTTTTAGATGCATTTTATAGATGATATTTCCCCAAAGCTGTGCTTGGATTTAGATCTTGCAGTAGAATTCACTCATTGAGCTGTGACAAGCCATTAAATGCAACAACAAAACTCACAGTAGTGCTTACTTATGTAAAAGAAAACTGCTAGAGAAAGAGTATAAACAGATGCAGCCTAAACATGCATTGGACATGTCTATAATACATAGGACTGCAGAGATCCTGGTGCTTGCACACACCTTAGTGACATGCAGAGAGTCTAACTTGTCTCTGGATTTGAGATAACTATATTTGGTGAGTTAATAATCTGTGTATGTCTCCACAGGGCTTACTACTCCAGGATGATTCTTGGTCCGGTGTGCCCATACCATACCAAGGCTCAGCTGGCATTAGCTTGGTGGTATCTGCATTTTGCAGGTATATCAATTTCCTTACCACTTTTTGTTGCTACATTAAATAGATATTGCCCTCTAACCATTGTGATTCTTCCATCTGGCATGCACCTCAAAGTTTACTGACCAGTTTTTATCCAATTTCAAGATACATGCTCTCATTTGAGACCCTGAACATATTCCAAATGCACTCGGGTATTGCTCCAAATAACAGCAGAGATAATCTTCATGTAGGAGAATGCAGGGTCCCAGGCAGACAAATTCTGTTCACAGCGTAGAGCTGCAAGTTGTATACATGCAGAACTTAACTTTTAGTCACCTTTTGGGTAGAAATACTTACAAACACTTGGAAATTAATGCAAGCAATTCCAGCAGTCTCAGAAAATCATATCAAAAAGGAAAAAGCACTAAGCTAAGAACAACAAAGAGTAAAATAAACAGTGAAAGATTGACTCTGTAGCATGGAAGGACAAAGACTAGATCAAAGAAATAGCGTGTGTAATGCAGGGGTAGTGAACAAAAGCAGATATTGAACCTGATTTTCAGACTGCAAGCCCATTATTTCTCACAGTTACAGTGCCTAAACCAATGAGAAGCTGAGAAAGAAACACATCTTTAAGAAGAAACGTGTTACTAAATAGATAGATGATGAGTTGTAACCATTTCATTACTGTGCAGCTTGCACAAGGCACATCCTTTAATCCAGATAAACATCCCTGGAACTGGCTGTCAACATCTTTATACCTCAGGGAGGGAAATCCTGTAAGAGAATGTTAATATTTATAAATCATTGTTAATGATCAGTAGTTTTGATTTTGTTGTACCCCAGTTTTGAAAAGGAATAGTGAGATAGACAAGGGACAATATGTCTTTGTAATCAGCAAGAGTTTAAAGAAAGCAATTTCAAAGGTGTGTATTCAAGTACTGTGGCATTTATATAGGTTAAAAAGTCTCTCATGTTAACTGAACTCAACCTCTAAAGAGGAGCTGAAAGCATAAGTAATTTTAATTCAATTTCAAGTTCTATGTCATAGTATTATCCCAATAAAATGGATTTTTATATGTGTATGTAAGCTCTGTCTTGAATTAGATTTTTAAGAGAGTCTGTTACTGCACCTTATATTTTATGTAGTTATGTAATATATTAGAGCCTGTGAGAAGTGGTGAGAACACTTCAGCTGAAGGACATGCTGATGATTTACAGAACTGAAAGTCCATACACCCTAACTTAGGTTTCAGAACTGCAATGTAATTTTTATCATATAACAAGGAAATTAATTTACAAAGACTACCCTGCAGGTTTGAAATCCAGAGTAAAGATTAAGTTCTGCTTGACAGAAGGTGGAAGATTTCATTTTGAAATTTTTTTTGTGGAAAAAATCAGATTATCAATCACCTCAAGAAATGCTAAGCACGTTGTTGGAAATGCTGCTTTTGTTTTTCATGGGTTTCTCAAAGTGTATATCAGACATACATGAATGACGCATTTGACTCTTTACAAATATTAATTATCCTGAAATTAATTCAAACTGGCCATCAAGAGTTTGCAATACAAGCATAAGAGCTGAGGAAATAAGGGAAATATGAGGCCAGTAGCCTTTTGAATTGTAAAGAGTCAAATACGTCACAGGATGTCATCACCATTCAATAACAAACTATTAAATCAGTTCTGAGGTCTTGAATAGAGAAACTTTAACCTGGTTAGCTCCATGGCAAATAAATGCTATTAAAATTTGTATTAAAGAAACAGAAATGCAGAGGAAACAGAGCATTATTAAAATTATTAAACAAGGTTTTCATTCTCTCTCATCACTTAGCTGTGGGATTTGCAAAGGAAAGTCTACCACACTCTTATGACATGTTAAAATGACATTTGCTGTGTTTTTCAGCAAAAAATAATGTAGCTGTGAAGACTTGCTGCCATTCTGTTTGCAGATTTTTACCGGAGGTAAATTGTGCAAAATTCATACCAAGAAGTCTGGGAGATATACTAGATATACTGGATCACAATGTGAATACACATCAATACAGAAATTCTGTTAGCAAGGAAAGATAGATATGCAAATAGAAATGCAGCCTGACCTTACAGTCAACAGCCAACACAGATGGCATTGGAAAAGCTTCATCATTGTGGTCCAGTTTTCTTCCCCAAACTGCAAAATCTGAAAAACAAGGTGGACAGTGCGGAACTGAAGGAGAACAAGCAGAAACACTTCCAAGCCTGAAAGTATGTTAGTTAAGCTAAAAGAAATGTTCTTCCTGCAAAGAGGGACAACATAATCTGTATTTTCCTTTGCAGCACAGACTTAAAATTATGCAAGGAAGAGTATATCCAGTGTATTGATTGCCTAGGCATTAGTGAGGTCCTCTGTTACTGTATGTCTTTTGTCCTGCAGGGACAAAAGTGATGAATAAATTACTTTGGAGAAAACAAGACAAACAGATTTTCTGCTTTGATCCACACTATTAAGTAAAGGAGTGTCTTTGATTTTAGACACTCTCTAAAACCTTTCAGAAACTCCTATCAAGCCCTCTGGAGATCTGGAAGGTGCAATCAATCAAAGAGTTAAATTTCTGTTTCTCTTTTTTTACCATGCGGTCCTCGTACCTAATAAAGTTATTTACACGATGTAAGATAGTCAGTGAGACTTGGAAATACTGTTCAAATCACAGAAGTCCAGGTTGTTGATTTGTGGAGCAGAAAGGACATAAACCCCAAGCTAGAGTTCAAACCAGAGCAGACTTTTTTTCTCTCATTTTAACAACAAAATCAGAAATTTCAGTTATTTTAGGTCTATCCTGTGGCTTTGAATGTCACTACAAAGATAGAGTCCTGTTCAACAGAAGGTAGGGAGGGAATTTAATTTAAATTTGGGAGAAAAATCAGATTACTAATCATCTTGAAAAAATATGAGAGAGTTGAACACATGGAGACAAAACACAGAAGTGTCTACAGTAAAGTTAGTTTTTTCATGTGCCTGCTTTACAGGTCATTAAGTTTTTCTCACTAGTCTTATCAGAATTTTTATTCTTTCAGTTGCTTCTTTTTTTGCGGTGTGCATGAGTTCATTTTCAAAAGAACACTTACCAAGTGCTCACTAAAAGCTGTTATAACAGCTTTTGATACAATAATTTTGAATATTCACCACAGAACCACATGTAACTTTAATGGAAGAGGTTGGGAATCTCCTGAGCAGGAAAAGAGTATAACTCAGTTTTAGGACTGAGTTACCGGAGAATCAGCTTTGTATAATAGTATAAGAAACACCCTGTATGCTACAAGGGTAATTATCAGACATTCTGTTTGCTGTTTCTCTCTTCAGTACTAAATTAGTACAAGAACACTGCTAAGCGTCACTTGACAAAACCAGTAATTTATTAATAAAGTCTAAAGAAGATACTATATCACCGATGTGAATTAAAAGCCATCCTTAACTACATCTACTTTTTCTGGGGGTTAGTCCAGTTTGTTAAGACAGCATGGTTTCTATAATTAGTCCATGTAAGTCTTATGAACATCTGTCCATCTTGTCTGCTCCTATGCTGAATCCAGAACATTTTTTAATCCACTAGCTAAGATCAATCACACTTAAACAAAAGTACACATTCCAAAGACACTTTGGTCTTATAATAGCCAGTTTTGTATAGGAGAGAGACACCAATTGTACACCCACTAAGGAAAAGGGTTTTGCATGAGTTCCAGTTAGTAGACACCACACAATCCATACCAGAGCAACGCATCATACAAGTCCTAAATAAAGGACAGACCTCAGTTGCAATTGCCTTTTAATAGATATCAGAGAGTTCAAATTAAAGTACAACTTTTTAAGAGTCAAGTCTTTGCTGGTTTCACAGTTCACAGATTTTGTAGATACTTGGTTTTGGAGTTGTTCATCAGCTTCTTTTCATCTTATGGTTAATAACTCTTTCTTTTCTTTTCTTTTCTTTTCTTTTCTTTTCTTTTCTTTTCTTTTCTTTTCTTCTTGACCCATCTACTTGTGATGCATTGGTGGGGTCCAAAAGCAGCCAAAGACTTTTTCTTATGAAGAGATCATATTACTTATACTACAGATCGTCATACTGCCTGCCCTTCTGCTTTCAACACTATTCTTTTTGGAGGAAAGATTCATACTTTCGGAGTAAATTCATGCTAAGCTTCTGCAGTATCTCCAGTGTTAATGTATGAGAAGAATTCTTGGAGCTTGGCTGAACTCAGGCAGAGAGTGAATAACATCTTGAATATAGGAAAAATTGTAGCAGAACTGTTATCTATTGCATGTCTTAGTACAGTGATAGAGGGCTCTCATTATGAACCAGGAAGACACTACACAGGTACAGCTTCAGAAAAGACAATCAGGCTTAAAAAAGCTCTCAGTAAGGCAATGGTAGTCAAGTAGATGTTAAACACTGGACCAGATAAAAGTGTATCTCACTCCATATCACAATTAGGATTAAAAAAACTGGAGACATCCAAAAGCAATCAGGAAACATATGTGAGTTTAATGGTTCTTAAATTCCTTAATGCCATAATACTATACAAACTAAACTACATATCAAAAGTTAGACTAATTTGTAACTTATAACATACGCTGTATTTTTTTCCTCTGAAATACAGTTTTAGAATACTCCTGTTTTGTTTGGCTAATGCTCACTTCCTGTACTTACCAAGATCCATAAAAAAAAAGAAATGCAAATGCAAAAAAGTCAGGATTTCTCTCATGTTGATAGCTAAGGTACTTTATAAATATGACTTGTACTTAAGAATGTTGTTAAACATGCCATTTTTCACCTAGAGTGATCAAGAAGAGTGCGTGAGTTAACATGACCTTTGGAAAATCAGTTAATACGTTTAATAAATGTATTCTTCATCACAGAAATACTGCTTATTTTCTCAACCCTTTTGGAAAAGGGTTGAATTTGACACTGTACTGGTATGGTTCTTCCTGTAATTGAGATTTTGGATGAAGCTCATAGGAGCTGCTGTAATATTCCTACTAATAAAGATTATTACCAATCATGAATTGTCAGCACTAGTTAAAGGGATGGCAAAATATGTCAAGCTGCCAGCTGAAATCTCTGTTTTGGCTACTTGCTTAGTGTACGAAACAGTCAGTTTAGGAATTGGGTTCAAATGGCAAAGATCACAAGGTTAAGTAAATCTGGAAATTTGAATTGCATGTCATAATCTTAATTTAAAAATATGAAGCTCTTCATTTTCTCTCATGTGTTTTTTCATCAAATATTTCCAGTTTATAAAGATTGCTGTGTTTCTATTTCACAGCAAGTTAACCTTTCTTGTGTTTTCTCTGATTTTTATTCAACATGGCATACCATGCCACAGGGTGTCTGGCACTTCTTCCCATATGTACATATAGGCTGGAGGCAGCAGAACATCAACTTCAGGTAACTGAAATAAGAAGGTCTTATATCTACATTTTTTTTGGGTCCAAATTAGTCAATGAAGCATGCAATAAGCGGGATTTAAGTAACGACAGAATTAGAAGCCCTTAGACTCTAATTACACTATGTGAAGTTGTATATGAATAAAACATAACAGAACGTTGACATAACTTGTTGTAGACATTAATTGCTCTCTCAACTGGATGTTCAATGCTGCAATTTTTGAGGCATTAATGAATTAAAGCAAGCTAGGCCATACTGCTCAGACACTACTGAATTTAGATTACTCAATGTGCGATTTGACCTTATCCAGTAATGCTATTGCAAATCCTCTGCTGAAATTGAGAAATAATCTTCAGTAATTTCTCACAACTTGCAAAGTATAAACCATTTACAAACTAGATGTAACAGTCAAGGTTGGATACAAACTTTTACCAGGGGTTCCAGGAATAGCAGCAGTCAGAACTGCATGACTACAAGTGCTCAACATTTTTTTTCATCTGTTCCCTTCCAAGTTCTACCTTCAACCTGAAGTGCAGAGGTGTGCTGCAAAAGCTTGCAATGGTTATGTTTAATCTTGTTGGGGTTTTTGTTGGTTTTGTTTGCTTGCTTGCTTGTGGTTTTTTTTGGTTTTGACATCAGGTCAAAAGATCTGTATAGGAGCAGAAACAATAGCAATGGTGCTCTGCTCCAGGGTGTCTTAGGAATGCCAAGATCTTGCTCCAGGAAAAGCCCTGCAACTTGGTCAGCCAAAGGCATACAACAACTGGCCCTCACGAATGGCAGTGAAAACCTGCTGCCAACTTCAAGGTTGACACAGCTGGCCAGAAAGCAAGCTTTGGGTAATCCACCACGTGTTTGCAGCATGCCTGAAGTTTTTTATGTTCTCTGGTTTATGTCATGCCACTCACAAACAGTGGAGCTGTTGTCCATGACAGGAATATTGCAGTACTGTGCGTGTGAAGGGAGGTTGCGTGAAGAGTAACTCAGGTGCAAGTAAACAGCTCACACAGCAGCGCAGAGGCTAAACAGAACTTCATATTGACTCAAGTTGATGTGAAAAAACTAGCGGATTTTTGCTAATTCTTGCTAATGGAGTGTTCCCGTAAACAAGCGGTGAAAGCAAGGCTGCTGAATGAGTGCAATAGGGAAGGATTGCAGCTCTAGTGCTTGAGGGTTTGGGCTGGGGATTGCTGTGTGCTCACACACTCACATGAGAACTCACCACAGAAGACCTCCTTGACAATCTGCACATCAAGGGCAGAAGATTTTGAGTACATCTGTACAGTTAGGTCTAATCTCAGTACATTGCTGGCATGACAGCATATCTCAAGTGAACATACACTGAGGAGCTCAGGTGCTGCCTTGTTATTCATAGCTGAAGTATGATAGTATTAAAAACAATAATAATATTATGTATCTTCAGCCTATGAAGTACTGCAGGAAAAGCTTATTGTGAGTGCAGCAGAGAAATCAAGCACAATGTCTGTAGTAACTCAGAAGTATCTCAGAAGACAGATTGCAAGAAGATAGTACCATACAAGTAACTAATGGGTTTTCTGTTATGATAATGCAGCAACTTCAGCAGAAGAATAATTAGATATAGATAAGCACAAGTAAGTCTGTACAGCAAATACATTGACGTTTTAAACAATTATTTTACAATGTATGTCAGATTTTCATTCAGAAGCCAATAGACAAAGAAATAAGCAGTTCCTTGAAATGTAGCATGTTAGAGCTCAGTGAATATTCATATTGTATAGCAAAATCTATCCATAAAACAAACATTTTTAAAGTAGGGATTTTCCCCCACTATGTTCAGTTAGTTAGTTATTTCTTTTAAACTGGTTCATTTGTGAACATACTATCCTTCAAAAAGTCAATAGATGAAGAAAACTCTTAGTTTTCTGTCTTTTACTGAGTTTTGGGTGGTTGGTTTGTTTGTTTCAATTTTGTACTTATTGGTCCTTATATAGTATATCTTCTATGATTATTTCATTGAGGTACTCAAAAATGACTGCTTTAGGTGCAGTTTCTTTTTCTCTAAGGTTGAGACATTAAATTAAAAAAAAAAACATTTAAAAGAATAATATTTCTTTTATACAGCCAGTGTAGGTGGATGGCAGGCCAACATGAACCTGGTGATATAATTCCCAAAGCAGATGCCCCTATGAGCTCTTTAAATTGAATACTTTTTTCCAAAAGGTTCAGATTCTGCTTTGTTACTTATATTGAATAGGGCTTTACTCAGTGAGTCATCCTAGTTAATCAATGGCATTATACCCACAGAATAGCATTAATCAGCATGAGTAACTGGATCACAACATGGCCTAAACTCGGCAGCACTTACAGTGAAACACAAAGATAACTAAATGGTTATTCTTATAAGTGCCAGATTGTGCTAACCAGTCTCATGTCATGACAGCTTTTAATTGTGTTACTCTGAGAATTTATTTTGATTAGCATCTTAAAACAGTAGCAATTATTATTTGTTTGCGATGCTATCTGCTATCCAAAAATGTTTCGGAGTATTTTACAATGACTTAGACTTTGTGATTGTTGTTTTCTGAAACAATTATTCAAGCTAAAACTGCTAATAGTCATGGCTTCCTTTTTCAATCCACAATACTCCTCAGCTTTGGAGGAATGAGATTTCTAGAGATGCCAGAGATTCTAGTAGACCCTTCAGAGTCTTTCCGTCCTTTTCAGATACAGCTTCAACTAAAGAAGTGATTGTCCATTTAAGTGTGTCAACTCTCTCATAAAATGTAAAAAGGCACTTGAAAGACATATTTATATATATCGAATGAACAGTGAACCCAATTAATCTACGAGTGTACCTAAATTATGGCCTTGTGGATTATTGCTCTCAGGGAGCTGAGTCTGTGGTGAGACACACTGCTCCATTGTAACTCAGGCAATTTAAGAGGTTAACATTTCCTTTCCACCCACAACAGCTTAACATTGACTCCCTGCCAGAGGTTACCTTCCCCTCAGCTATTCTGGAATAACTGTCCATGTAATTATGCCATAAATCTAGTCCCATCAAAATAATGTGGGTTAAGAAGCCCTGTTATTATAAGCGTGTAAGGTATCTGTGACTACTATGCAAGAACTAGGTCAGGCGCTACTTGTGCAGTTTTGTTGGTAGATCTGAGGCCTGGGTAATCACGGGCAGGCAACAGGAGATTGTTTGCTCCACCTCAAATATAACCAGAAAAGAATTGCTGATGATGGCTTTACTTTTCCTTTTGTTTTCCCATTTTGAAACTGCAAGTACAATACTTACTTCAGAAGGCTGTTGTTAAGGTTTAACTAACATCATAAAAGTGATTTGAGAATTTCAAATTAAGCTATTAAAAGTTACAGGAAAAACATAAATATGAAATAGCTGTGAGTCAGACCAGTGAGAGCCTGCTTGTGCCGAAACACAATAACCAGCCCTATGGCTTCAGGAGAAATTTTGACATACAGCTTGAGACAAAAACATCAACGTGTCAGGGCTTTTTATGGACGAGCTGGGACATGGTGAGTCAGAAATGAAAGACATTTTAGTCATCATAACTGTTATCAAATGCAATAATAATTCATAAATTCAGAAACCTTGCCATTATATGGCTTTTAGCCTGTCTCCTCAGGAAAGCCAGGCTCACACAAATATGCTTTTGATCAATATCTGTACTTATATGGATCTTTCTTTCCTCCCTTAACTTTGAGATATCTTGGTCAATATCAGCCAGGAGTCGAGATCTCAGAGGAAATTAAATGTTTCATGAAAAGAGCTAGCCAGGTAAAGGAGAGAAACCCTGTACATATAGGACTAAGAGGCTTCTCACTTCACCAAATCTGAGAAGCTATCACTGCCCTACCAAACTTACAGAACTAATCAGAGAAGCAGCAGCTTGTAATTAATCCTCAAGAGATTAACAGAAGACATGATGAGAGCCAGAAGTACACATGCTATTTGGCACCAGGCGTTTCACACTGCAGCAATGAGATACAAATATTCCAGCTGCAGGAAGAGATTCAGTTGGGTATGTGGCAAAGCATACCCCACTTCATCGTTTCTCCTTTTCATTTTGATACCAGAAAAAAATCGCCATGTTGGGTGGGAGATCTGAAAGCGCTTCCATAGTGGCACCTGCAGTTTAAGCCTCTTCCTAGACCATCTCTCTGATGTTCTGCCCAGTTGTGTAGTACCTCACCCTTCTGCTCCCATTTACAGACATGTGGTACATCACTCTTCTGCTCTGCTTTACAAACTCACTGAAGTGCTTGTTGAAGAAGAGCTGCTCAGGACAGTACCTTCTCTCAACCTCTGAAGGCAGTGATTGATATAGATACACTAATGTGTCTGTAGCAGTCTTCTCATACAGGCCTCTCCACTTCACATGGCTTGAGTGACTTCTGCAGAAGACAGATGAACCAGAGGAGCAGCAACCTGCAATGTACCTGCAAGTGTTGAAGCCACCAGTGGCACTGCTGGAAGTCAAGCCAAGGCACGGGGAGGGCCAGCTGGGGAGCTACAGTTTTTCCTCCAGAAAATTGTCCTATGATTCTTTTATTTTCTGCGTTGGGGTTTGGTGGTTTTTTGGGGGTTTGGGTTTGTTTTGGTTTTTTTTGTTTGTTTGTTTGTTTGTTTTTTTTACTTTTGGGGAGGGTGTTTTTGTGTCTTTTTTTCTGTATAAATGAAATATGAAAAGATAGAAGCAAAAGCATGGCTATCTTTGGGTGAGACTGCATCTCTAAAAACTAGTTGAGGAGACTGGGGAGAGGGAAATGAATATTCTTGCTTTAAATCTTTTGTCTAATTTCACTACTTTGCAGAATTTATTCATGAAAAAAATAATAGCATGTATTTGCTTCCCTAGCAAATAATTTTGTTTTCTGTTTCATCAAACCATTATTTTTGTTTCAGGAAACAATTATAATGGCTTTCCAAACAATTGAGACATATGCTATTAGGTAGATATCCAAAAGATAAATTAATCTGTAAATCTGCTTACCTCTTTTTTCCTTTCAAGCACAGTGCTGAATCATGTTTATACACCTTGCTAGCACAAAGTATTAACACAGGCTATTTTTATTAAGAAGTTGTGAAAAACTGTGTGGGATTTCTTTGGCAACCTTGCTTAGTCAAAATGCAGATACCCTGATGGAAAATTCTGTGGAAAATTGCAGGAACACTGATAAAAGAAACTTGTCACAATGCCCAAGAATTAGCACTTGTTAACAGCGAAAGAACATGATGTCTATCACTGCGTTCAACAGCAAGTCTTACAAAGGAATAGATTAATCATTGCTCATTTTAAAGGATTATTAAGGGTTTAATGAAATTGTCAGAACAGTGGGATACCCAGACCAGCAGAGCCAATAATATTTCACACCCTGTATTGAAGAAACTATTATAAATGTTATTTAAGAGATTATTTTGGCTATAGACAATTATTGGCACAGTTTGCTGTGGCTTTTCTAATTGAAGATCATATCACACAGCTGCTTGCTTTGAATGACTTTGTCTCAGGGCTATAGCTAGGAAGTGGGATGCCTCATGCTTCAGCACTCTGACTCTGGACATTAAATACATTAAATCCTTCTCAATCAGGAACAAATGGTAAAAACACTGTCTCAGTGATCTGGAGTGAAGTAAAGGCTTGCACATTTTCAGACAGCCACCTGGGTTGGCATCTGAGGGTGATCTAGACCCCGCTCCTCAGGAACTCACCTCACTCTGGGCACAAGGGAGAGCCCAACAGCACCATTTGCTCCCTCAACAGCTAGTGTATTAAAGTGCAGGTGACCTTACGTGAGCTGTATGTTCACAATAGATAAAGTTTGCAGCTTTAAAGAGGGATCCAACAAGGAAGACAGGAGTGTTTGAAATCCTGTGCCCTTCTAGCATTTTGGAGCTCTAAACAAAGCTATGAAAAGACACCGTGTCCTTTGGGATTTGAAGTTCAAAACCCACACCGAAAGAGAGTGGACCTGAATCTTTTTTTTTTTTTTTAATACCAATGTAGGAGAAGCAATGTCCCCTTTCATATAGCAGACACCTAGGAGACGAAAGTGCCTGAAGAGATTTTGTTCACATCTCCCATCTTCATCGGGCAAGGTGCTCTTCTCCCTTCCTGTTTGAATTTTCTGAACATGGATGAATATTAGATGTATATATGTATGAATATATTTTCCTTTCCAACAGCCATCTTTTTTTTCCCTGGAGGGCATTTTTGAGCAGCTTCAGGAGATGTTTCTAGACTGTTCTCTGACATCTTCATCATGACACAAACTAATGTGTGTTCTTCACTGCAGTGGATGGGTTTACTCATCTGGAAAGCATCTGTCTCTTTGTGTAAAACAACTCTTTTATCTGTTACAATGAATATCTTCCTCTGTACATCTGGTGGAGGAGCTTGAAAGGATCACTGTGAGAAGGGTAATAAATTTTAATACTGCAAAACTACCTAAATTCAAGTCAGCTGTATGCCTGATACGTATACAACCTGGTATATGTAAATATTAATATGTTAAAGTTGTTAGTAAGATCTCAGTTTCATAATATATACAGCAGAAGGAGACAGAGAGGAATTCAGAGAAAACAAGCCATTTTAAGGACAGCAGCTATTTGGGATGATCTTGCACAAAATTACAACTACTAGCAGGAGTTTTTGCAAAAGACAGATAAACACATTTAATGGTCTTTATTATAAAGTGCCATTTTTCCATGAACCTCCATCTATTTTAAAACTACCCAGAAGCAGGAACATGTGGAGATATTTCTCTTTATACACACACTTCCACACACAAAAGAAAAGGAAAAGAAAATAACATGAATATTTCAGTACCTAAACAAGAAGAGTATGACTTGTCAAGTCTGAGGAAGACAGCTCTTAAATAATCAGTGTAGGAGGCATTTAGGAACTAATTGTAGAGGAATTCTGAGTTGAATTGCATTTATCAACTTAGTTGCTACAGTCTTTTATTCCTTATAAGAATTATTCCCTATATAGGGATGCTTATATCACACCCGCTGTGTGGAATTCTTATTCAAAGATGAATGTATGCAGCTGTATGAATGTTCGTGTGTGCACACAGAGGTCTATAAAGAAAAACAAAAGCAAATCGATTCATTGGGTATTAAAGACTGAAAAAAGTGGAGAGTCTACATCTAAGGAATATAAAAATTAACATAAACACTAAAAATATTCCAACAAATCTTATATAGAATTTTTATCCCCATCTTTGTTTACAAATTTGGAGTGAGTACTGAAAGCCAACAGGATGGTCTCGTAAACTACATAAAGTTACATGGCATAAAAGGAATTAGATTTTCTTGGTCAATATATAACTTTTGTGGACAGAACATTTGTATTTTATACACCTACACAGTGCTTGGACATGTGTATACACCTCGCTGCAAAAGACAAGTATTGTAGCAATTGTGTCATGTGTGTCAATATATAATTTTATACAAAATTGTACCAAATGTGTTACTTAGCATTCATATACAAATCGAATTAAGACTTTCCCACATGGCTCATTATTATTTAGAACATGCTGCAGTCAGACATAACAACTGTAAGGAGGAGACAGAGTCACTGACAGGTACATGAAGAAAAATATTTTTGGCAGACTTTATCAAGTCTGTGTTACAGCTTCACAGCAGCTGATGAGATCACAATGTGCTAATGTCTGTACCAACTGATGATTTCCCATCTCACTTCCCTCCTCCTAGCACCTGACCTACTTTACATCACTTTACCCTGAAGGGCTGTATAAAGCAGCTGAAATCCTTCAAACCATGGAGATCTGGTAATGCTCCAGATACAAATCTTCAGTTATTACTTCACTTATATACCAGAAACACCCCAGTGGCCATTCATAGGCATAAATTACCATTCTGTGTCAGGCAACAGTTTTAGTCCCAGACGCACTGTACCATTAAGGGAGTTCCAACTGTCCTGTATTATTAGTTGCAGATGAAAGTTCGAGCAAAGACATTAAGGAACTGTCTCTTCCTCTCTGGTTAGTATCCTCTGGGCTACTACCGCCCTCTAATAGAACATAAGAGATATTAATATTGTACAGAGGAGAGCTATAGAATTCCTGATATAAACTATCTCTCTAAAAACCTTTAAAAAGGAAATGTGGAAATAAACCACTTTGTTCTTAAACCACTCATTTTAAAATGTCTAAGAATCAGCCTCGTTAAAGGAATATGTACATAATTTCTGTCTCCTGTAAGTACAGAATAAGTACCTCAAAATAGAAAACGTAAATTATACAAAAAATTAAAAAAGAGAAAATGTCTGGAAAATTATGTCCGTCTTTTAGGAAGCTGGGTGCAGCAGATGATACAAATGTGTAATTATAATATCTTCACAAAAATGTTGTGAAATGGTTAAAATATTACACATAGTGCACCTTCAGAAAAAAAAAAAATTAAAAAGCAATCAAATGAACAGTTATTAGCTGCATTATGTTCCCTCCACTCCTTTACCCGCAGGCATTGTACCATTATTGCAGTTATTGCATATCACAAATTACACACCCGCTCCAATATTTGCTACCATAGAATTACAGCCTAGGGGAGTGCCAAGTTTTCTGTCATCAGATATTCAGGATACTACCTTTGAACAGATAACAAGAGAAACCAAAGCAGGCAATCAACAATGTGGAAAAACTGCAGAGAATTAGAGCATAAAATATTCTACTTCCAAGATATTATAAACCCCAAACCTGTACTTATACATTATACAGTTTCAGGCTGCTAAGTGGGCAGTGCCTGCAGCGCTGAGAGGCACACCTGAGGGCACATTTCCAGGAGAGGGACCTGGGGGTCCTGGTGGACAGCAGGATGACCATGAGCCAGCACTGTGCCCTCGTGGCCAAGAAGGCCAATGGCATCCTGGGGTGTATCAGAAGGGGGGTGGTCAGTAGGTCGAGAGGTTCTCCTCCCCCTCTACTGTGCCCTGGTGAGACCGCATGTGGAACATTGTGTCCAGTTCTGGGCCCCTCAGTTCAAGAGGGACAGGGAACTGCCGGAGAGAGTCCAGCGCAGAGCCACAAAGATGATGAAGGGAATGGAGCATCTCCCTTATGAGGAAAGGCTGAGGGAGCTGGGTCTCTTTAGCCTGGAAAAGAGGAGACTGAGGGGTGACCTAATCAATGTTTATAAATATGTAAAGGGTGAGTGTCAGGAGGATGGAGCCAGGCTCTTCTCTGTGACATCTAGTGATAGGACAAGGGGCAATGGGTTCAAGCTGGAACACAGGAGGTTCCACTTGAATATGAGAAAAAACTTCTTCACGGTGAGGGTGACAGAGCACTGGAACAGGCTGCCCAGAGAGGTTGTGGAGTCTCCTTCTCTGGAGACATTCAAAGCCCACCTGGATGCATTCCTGTGTGATCTGATCTAGGTGTTCCTGCTCCGGCAGGGGGATTGGACTAGATGATCTTTCGAGGTCCCTTCCAACCTCTAACATTCTGTGATTCTGTGATTCTGTGCATATGGCAGGCATGCTTGAGCTCACTTTACATGCCAAAGCTGCATGCCCAAGCAAGCGAACCATCCATCCGGACCTGACATACCCTGTCGGTAATCTTCACTTCAGAGCACTACCAGCCCAGTCACATTCCTTCTTAATTTGTTGGTGTGTGGTAGGGGGAAGTCATGAAGCGCTACCAGCAGCTCTTGAAGGACTCTCTGTCCTGGGGCCAGTGAGGAAGCAGCAGTGAGTGTCCAAGAGACTGAAATGGGACAGAGACTTAGTCTTTTGACTTAGGGGCATTGGAAACCCAGGATACTAGTTGTCCCTGGGTAAAACTGGCTTTTCAGTGCTGTTCTTAGGGCAAATATGTCCCACATTTCTTTGAATGTACTAAATCTTGTGGAAGAGATGACAGACTTCCTGAAACGTGCCAGCTTCAGACCAACAGCTGTGTAGAAGATGAAGTCCGCCGTCCTATGACTCTCCAGACACACAAATGGCTCCCAGTAGCAGGGAAGGGAAGGGAAGGGAAGGGAAGGGAAGGGAAGGGAAGGGAAGGGAAGGGAAGCTTTGGTTATTAAGCAGAACAATATTTTGGATGGCTTACCAGTAAAAAAAACTGGGGAAGTTTGAAGAAAAAGGGCTATTTCCCTCTAACATGTTATATATCAAAATTTATTATTTCATCCAGCAGAGGTCATTTGAGTGTGCATCCATGAAGTGATACATAGTACTACTGTGATGCAGAGTGTTTTCCTATGAAGCAGCAATCAAGGATTTCTTTCACAAGCCACATTAGTCCTGCACACAGAATGGAAGAGGGTGAAGAGTGAGGCACTACACAGAGATGGGTAGGTGGCACTAGAAACCTGTTCCAGAGCTAAGATTAGCCTGGTTTTTTGGTCTTTACCACTTCATATGTGGCAGATTTCATAAGAAATTTATATAGTACATTTTTATACTTCAAATCAATAAATAACTATATTTTTGTGGTGTGTTTGGTCTATTAAATGTTGTTGGAAGAGAGACAGTGGGTTTTTGCCTTCCCCAGAAATGATGACAACAATTTATTTCTAATTTTTGCTGCCACTGTCACAAGCTACATTATTAAGTAGCAGCTATTCTAGGTAGTGGAATGAAAACAAGAAACATTCCCTCTCTGAAGGTAATGGTTGCTATTAAACCCAAACCCCCAGAGCAATGTGAAGGTCTAGGATGATCATGCAATATGATCACTACATCTCTCCTAATGACTAAGGAGTGATTTTCATGTGTACGAACAAGCCCTGATTTTTCCAGTATCTGCCACATTCCTATGTTTTGGAGAACTGCATTCCTTAATGATCAAGCCTCTGACTTGTAATTTATGTCTCCTTTCTCCGTGAGTGGGATTCAACAGCCTCAAGTTAGGTGAAAATATCTGTTTATAAATAAGTATTACACAGATTTATCTTGCCAGTCCATTTGTCCCCCATTCCCAAAGCTCGCTTAATGTTTAAATCCATCTGTAGAATTGAGATGTAAAGTTTTATGTATTGCTTAAGGAACTGGCTTCTTAAGTGTGGCATGTTGAATATATAGAGCTACTGGTCATGGAGCTCTTGATGAAAACTCTTTGAAAGGAATATGGTGATTTGAATTTCTGACACTAAGTTTCACACTTGGCAAGGATGCTTTTAATGTTCATGAACAACTGCGTCTTTATGACATTTTTGCTGCTCAACAGCTGTTTGATTAATTTGTCAGGTTCTGTAAGGGGTGATTATTTTCCTGGAGTTTGGCCTCTGCTTCCTAAAATCTCACCAAAAAAAAAAAAAAAAGACCAACTCACATCTGATTAGGATGTATGTGTGAGTGAAAAAACTAGTGGCTGTTTCATTCCCTACATGCTCACTTATTTGGAATCAGGAGGCTCAGATCCTTCATGACACACTATTAACATTCACTAACAAAACACTAGAGATGCAGGACACAGGAGTTTGGTTTCTGAAGCCAATGGCAGTTTTGCCATTAATTCCCAAGAGGCACAACTTTTATTGTTACTCTAGTGAATGTCGAGTGCGTTCCTGAACATAGTGGTGGAGCACCACACCACAATACAGTGTGGGCTATTAGTCAGAGGCTCACTTGTTCCTATAAGTCTGAATGAATCACAGGAGGAAAGACTGAACTCTCTTTGACTTGCAAATCATGGTGCTTACCTAAGGATATGGTGCCCCTGACTGACAGTACCTGGAATGATGACTTTTCCAACTAACGTTCCCTGAGCTGAACTTCTTTTCAGACTTCAGTCTGTGATTAGTATCTTCTGTACTGTGTTTCAAGTCCTCCTTTCTGAAGGAAACTTTGGTGAATTCTTCTGGTATTTCCTTGCTGTACATTAAATTTGGTGAGGGACTTCCTCACTGAGAAGCAAAAGTTAAAGATGTTTGTGCTCCAACATTACCTTACATCAAAGGTGTAGGGCACTCAAGCACAATCATAATTAAGGTGGAAAACCCTTCTGAAGCAGAGGAACAGAAGGCTTTCTGAGATTTTTCATTCATGTTAATGCTTATGGAGCTTCATAACCTGACAGAGAATAAAAATCCAGACATACATCAGCTATACTCTTATATCAAACTTTGCTTGTCATGGGGATGTAGACCTGGCCTGGGAGTCTCAAGGGAGCCTTCAACACTGCATTTTCAGTGTTTGAGTTGGAATGCTTCCAACTTTTGTTCCTCAACCCTAACAGTTAGGGTACCTGGATAGCCTACTTCATCAGTGCAGCCATGCGACAGGCAGCCACGATGACTTTCTATTCTGGGATCGGTAACAAGAGGATGAATCAAGGAATCAGGTCTTCTACCTCTGTTGTCCATGCACTGAGTAATAATGGTTCCAACCCAAAATGTACTCCTCGTTTAATGCTACTTTTATCGTCTTAATATTGAAAAACAAATTAGTCTAAGACAGCTTCATCTCTTTACTTAAAAGAAAACAAAACAAAAAAAAAATAAAACCCCTTGATCTCTGCTTTTATTTTAAACATCTTTCTGTTTGACATTTGTCCCAATATTTTACCATTTGAAACTTGGCAGGTAGGAAAGCAAGGCTACTCTAAATGCCAAATGAATTTATGGTGTGTACCAAAAATCAGCAATAGTTGTGTCTGAAATGGGCTGGTGTGGAAGTAGAGACTATTTTTGACATTCTGTTGCTCCTGGGTAACAGTCTGGTAATAAACAAGCATAGTAGCCAAATTTACTTAAGTCAACTGTTTTACCAACCATCTTTCAGAGAAACAAAAAAAACCAAAGCAACAAAAAAACCAACCAAACAAAAAAAAACTCCACAAAAAACTCCCAACAAACCAAAACCTTTAAATGAGAACAATAGTTTATAAGGACCAGAAAACATTTACTGTTATAAATAGGGTATCTAAAAGAAAATTAGGTACTGCCTTCTTATAGCAACGCAGCACTCAGGTGTAATAAAATTGATGAGCCCATATAATAAAATTTATGGAACTACGGTGAATTCAATTTATTTGAATATGCTCAGTTATGTTTTTGTTTATTCCCATAGCAGATGTTTAATTTACAAACCAGGCAATTACTACAGCTCTTCCAAACAAATAAGAACAGATTAGTCAAATGTTCAAATCAGTTTTTATGTTTATCATTAGTTTTATGATGCATCATGAATATTCAGTGTTAAGAAAAAACTACCATTATGATACCTGGAAAACCTTAAAACAATGTTTTGCATCTCCAAATGGTGTGTCACCCTGTTTGAAAAACATGCTAATGTATGTTACTATGAGCTGGGCTTACACGTTAATAGCGATTGTTCGAATATCTTCCTGATGTTTCACACAGATTAGCTTTGCATTCACAATACTTCAGTATGGATGTGTCCAACTTTGTTATAACTTCCTTATATAAATAAGGGAATTTTGGTTTCTCTTTCAGAGAGACTTCTTGAGACTGACGTGGTTTTTTAAAAAGACAAAACAAACTTCCAAAAAAAAAACCAAAAACCCCTCTTTCTCTCCCAAAACAAATAACTACCTAGATATTTATCTTGAAGTTTCAGGTAAAGCCAGTGTCATCCAGTTGGCCTTTGCCTTGCTTCATGTTTCCTGGAATATATCCCATGGTAGAAGGAAACCATTCTATCAGTAGATATGCCGTGTTGCATGCTGCATGCTTGTTATACATGCATACTGGCTAAAGGATAGGAAGCTATTACTCCACAATTTGGTGTTTATTTTTTCTTATTGATAAACTGACAAGAATTTCATAAGAAAAAACATAATGACTGTCTATCATGGAGGGTGTGTGCGTACATGCACGTGTGTGCGTGAGCACAGACATGCCCCATAAAGAAAAGGAATCCCCCCTCTCATTTTCCTTAAATGAATTACAGCCTGCTGAGTTTTATGTTAGAACAGAAAATAAGCCTCAGTTTCTTCTCCAAATTCCTAAAATACATCATTCTCTGCAACCATTTTGACAAAGTGTTGTTTTCATTAATTGCCAAGCTAAGAGAAGTTTTAGGGATAGATCAATTTACTAAGATGAATTCCAGTGGGTATATTCTCAGTAGGAATACACTTTGCAAGACAAGATGTATGTAATGGTGTAAAAGATTTCAGTGGAAAACAAACATCTATTGTTAAAGGTGATTGCTATTGTAAAAAATTAGTCTTTAGTCACTTTGTTGACAACAACACTCTTTGTCGACAACAGCACTCTCTTGACAACAATAAAATAACATCTGCTTCCTCTTCATTAGTTACAGTACAAATTCAACTAGAAAATTTATCTTTAAAAATAGTTTTAGAATAAATTTGTGTAGCATTATTATGCAGCCTTTGGCTCTATATTATAGGATTCTTTGGATGTTAAAATTATAATTTGCTGTCTTTTCTTATCTCCCAGGTTCTAAGTAGAATTTCAAAGAACTTTACCACTACAAAAATACAAATAAAAGGGTGTTTTCTTCATTGGAAGCATTGGAACAGGCTGCCTAAACATTGGAATAGGCTACCCAGAGAAGTGGTGAAGTCACCATCCCTGAGGGTATTTAAAAGACATGTAGTCGTGGTGCTTAGGGACATGGCTTAGTGATGGACTTAATGTCAGGTTTACCGTTGGACTCGATGTTCTTACAGGTCTTTTCCACCCTAAATGATTTTATGATTCTATTCTATCACTTTTCCAGTGCACCTTTAGCATAGCTGCACCACACACTTTTTGTTTAATCTTACTGGGGCAAATATAGTTGATTGAAGTGATTTTCTCACTTAAACTGAAACCTGAAGACAACAAGGTCATACCGAAACCCTCTTCCTTCCTCCTCTGAAAGTTCCAACAAACATAGTTTCTCAATTTCACAGAGAATTTAACATGGAGGAAGGTATCTTCTTAATAATATATCATGCTGTCGAGCTGCAGATCTGGAACATTAAGACCACATTATGCAAATAGCCATAACATCAAAAAGGAGGAACTGTGCTGATAAACAAGTGCACATAGCTATTGAATTTCCTCTGGAACAGAGCAAACCACTCTAATCAGAAACAGTTCATTGGCAATTTAATTTTCAGTAAGTAATAGTGTGTGAGTACATTTACATCACAGAGCATGCTTTCTGAGAATGAGTGCATATTACACTACATGGAAAAAATGTATGTGTACATACTGGCAGATGGAAATACGTACAGGTTTTACCTAAGACTGCAGACAAAAATCACACCACCAAAAAAAGCCAAGTCACAGTGTAAGACTGAACTGGGACGGATAAACATTGATCAGCAACTTTGTTCCACAACTCACTGCTAATTATTCTAATACTACAGCCACTCCCATAGTTTCAGTCTGTTTCCATGGTGTCTGAGCCTCTGAACACCATAAAAATGATCAATGACTTGGAATGTCTCTTAATGAAGAAAAAGCAAAGGTTGCAAAACTAAGTACTCAAGTCAAGAAATTAACAGTGAAGGTTGCTCGTGCAATCTTAACTCTTGCCCTTTATAAATATATATTATAGTCTTCACCTGCTGCTTAATGTATTTCACACTTTTCTCCAGGTTGTATATTTTAGACCTCTGCAGTGATAGCGTGCTATCCATTGAACAAACTATTTTTGTTTTGTTATTTATGCAACCTAACTCTGATAGGAATGCATTTTTTTAGCATTTCAATAGTTGTTTCTGGAACAAATATCATTAGCACTGTAATTGTTAGCACTTTTCTTTCAATGTAGCTACATTGTTTTATTTAGATTTGTTTTGGTTTTCCCCGTGATTTGCCATCAGTTTTCTTCATTTTAAGACTTGATATATTTCCATTAAAGCACTGGACCAGGTTATATTAAAAAATCTTTTTAAAATTATTTATTAAAAAAATCTTTCTATAAAATGCAAACAGCATACTTAGCTGCGGAATTCCATCAATATAACACTCAGAGGCAGTGCCACTTCTTTTCTCCTACTTAATACTCATCTGCTTATACACCCAAGGAATGTGCTAGTCCCTGCAGCATAGCATTGCCAGGGAGGAAAGCGATTGCTCTCCTGCAGCAAATGTACTCTGTAGAGAACGATGTACCAGCAATGAAAGAGGAAGAAATAATAAAAACACAAACCCAGATACTGATCGGTATAGAGGTTTTGTCTGTTCTCTCCAAAGAAAGAGCTCTGATTTAATTTCGTGTATAGTGAGCTTTATCCCAGATGACCCAAATCAGTGAAAATTTTTTTAATTGAATGGGTCAGCTGTATGGTTAACTCCTTGGGGAAAGACTGCAGTCTGTAAAATGCATAGAAAAAAAAAATCGTTAAAAGAGCTTAATGAGCTGTGCAACCTCAAATCTTAAAATCTCTTTCATTTGCATGCTGGTTCCAGCTAGTCCTCTTCACAAGAGGGGGTTGATACTGCAGCAATAGTACTTGTTTTTCTCTGGCTGCCATGCTCTGCAGGACTCAACAGGGACAGGATGGACATACAGAGCTAGGTTCCAGATAGCGCCAGTTGCTGTAGCTCCTTAAAGTATGTGGAGTTCTAATGAATGCCATCAGCTGTTCCGTAATTTCTATTTTTTTTTCCTCTGGAGATTAGAAAAACAACCTAATTGCTGTAGTACTCACTGGAGAATGTTTGCAATATTATTACTGCTGTGGCTGGTTTCGCGCTCGGTAGTGTGCTGGGTTTCCTTGCCTGAAGATCTAAATACAGGCCATGATACTTAAAAACAGAATCATCTGCTCACTGACTAATATGAGTAAGGAAATTTCATTCCAGTATTGCTCAAGAGATGCTGAAACTGAGACAGCTCTTTAGTACTGATGACTATCATGTACACTTTCTTCTAAAGATATTCTTGAAAATGTCTGTAGGAAAATTATTAGACTGTGACACAGGTTTCCCCTTCCCCACCAAAAGCACTTCAAAGAAGCTGAGTTTCATCTTTCCTGTTAAACTATGTGAACAATCCTAGGGCAACAGAGGAAAAGCAAGCAGCCCTTTCCATGGCTCCGCGTAGCGAGATCTCTCGACAAGCTGGCCCCAGAGCAGCTGCCAGGTATCCAGCCTGGCTGCCGCCCCGTCCACCTGCTCTCCACTCTGTACCAGGCTCCCGCTGACTGGTTCACAAAGAAACAGCCAGGTGTTTGCTGCCTGCTGGCCCGGCCACATGTTAGCTGCCAGTTACCAGGCTCCTGCTGCCCTGTTCACCTGCTGGCATCACACTGCTTTCCTGATGACCCGATTCCCCCGCTGAGTGGCAGGTGGCATCCTCTCACCCTGTTCACCTTTTTCTACAATTCTTTTTTAAATGCATGACTCTGCTTTTTTTCTTTTGCTTTCTGAATGCAAACTACATATACCCCCCCACACACAGATACAGGCACATCTTCTCTGGCCCTCTACCTGCTTTTTTCCCTCCCCATGAATCTGCTTGAATAAGCTGCTGTGGCACAGCAGGTTCCATTTAAGATCCCAGCTGCTCACTGACATTATCACTGATGTCAGTTTTTAAGCACATCTACAGTAATTGTTGCTGAGACAGCAGGTTTTGCTGTGAGATTCAACAAGCCCTGTGATTCTTTACACACGAGAGCTTCAGAAGCAATGCTTTGAGTAATTGTAATTTTTTGATTCCCCATAGAATCCAAAAAGCACCTCCTGGATTTTTCTATTATGTGTACCTCAGGGTAGAGATTTCTCCTATGAACACAGCTATTTAGAAAAGAAATTAAAGCAAACGAGAACAGATCTCACAGAACAAACAGTCATTGCCTTTTTTTTTTTATTGCTGACAAAATGAAAAAAAAACAAAACAAAACACATACACAACCTGCTGTGTTCCACACACCAATACAGTTTATCAAGTTGAATGGCCTTCCAGAGAAGCTAAATCCTACTGTGAAAATAGGACTAGATTTAAACTTTTCCAGCCATGGATACAGTTGCACATGAAGAAATAAAGTGAAAAGGAGCAAGATAGTGTTAATGTAAGTTATGCAGCTTGAACATGAGTATTAACATTAGATTGACTGTCCGTCCTTTGTATGAAATCTAAGTTAAAGCCATCTTTGCTGGAGCAATAACTTGCACAGTCCTCTGTGGATGCAATGAACAGCCCATATGGTTAACACTCTAAAAACACTGTACTGCTTGTGTTGTGAGAGATACTATAGGGCCCAAAGACACGCTTGCTTCAAGTGTTACATGCATAACTACGTCATATATTCTGTGAAAATCTGTGGGGCTCTTTGCAGAGTGAAATACTCAACATGACAGAGTAAGTCCTGGGAAACAAACACAAAAGCTAGGTATGGGAGGGAATTTAATACTAGGCTGCAGTATGTATAATATTTCAGGCTGTTTGCAAATATGATTGTTTTCAGATACAAAGCTTAAGCCGCATATTGGGAGATTTGGCTGGCTGGCCGTTACTGTAACTTCTGATAAGAACCAGCTTAATTAACCTATGAGATTTCTAGGGTATCTAGAGCCACAGGAATGGATAGAAATGTTTTAAAGGGCACAGCAAGCACAGAAAATGCATAAATATTAGACCAGACTTAAAGTTTGAAGTACCTTTGATTCTATTTGCTGGAGGTTTTTGTTTTGTTTTGTTTTGTTTTGTTTTGTTGTGTTGTGTTGTGTTGTGTTTGGTTTTTGTTAGGGTTGGGTTGTGTTGTGTTGTGTTGTGTTTTGTTTTGTTTTGTTTTGTTTTGTTGTGTTGTGTTGTGTTTGGTTTTCGTTAGGGTTGGGTTGGGTTGGGTTGTGTTGTGTTGTGTTTTGTTTTGTTTTGTTTTGTTTTGTTTTGTTTTTGACCGGTTGAGTGAAAAGGTTTCACAGTTATTATCAGTCAACAAATTGAGTTGTTCACATACTGCAAGTTCCTGCCGAGCCTGGAGAAAAATACATCCAGCCTTGTGGAATTTTGTTTTATGGACACAGTTATGACAGCTTTCGTCTGGTGATTGGGCTGTAAGGGTCAAATTTATAATGCGCTCAGAGCAAACATCAAGTAGTTTTGCACAAAGAGATATCACTGTGTGCAAATAGTCTTCTATGCTGGATCAGAAAAAGGAAGAGCGAAGTGCAAGGTTGCAAAGAATGTCACGGCCATGTGCTGAGTCACGCAACTAAAGCTTGTCAAGGTCTGGGCTGTTCTCCATCTCTGCAAGTGCAATGACTTCATGTCTGTGGCCTTAAGATGCCCTGCTGTGAATGTAGTGGGGACCATTTAAGCCCCTGTTAGTTTAAAAATGGGAAGCTCTGTAACCTCCTTGAATTGCCTGACAGATTTGTTTACAGGTGTTTTACAAGCCAAAAGTCACCTAGAGTGCTGAAGCAGCTGCTTTAATCAGGTAAAGACAGATGACTGCTTTAATGACTACGGCAAAAGAAAATGTGAGAGGCTTGTAGGATCTTTTCATACATTATTTGTTGTTTTATTCCATGTCCAGAGAAGTTTTTTAAAAGTATCAGTAAGAGAATTAAGCTACTTTATACTGGATATTGTGGTAGAAATTAATATTTTCTTAAACATGATCTCTGAAAATTACTTTCTACAAGACATCTCTGATTAGGCATTTTTTGACAGTTCATTTAACATTTACAAATAAATATCAAATAGAATTTTGGAAAACTGCAACATCACCCCTAACAAAAACTGATATTTGTCTCATTTAAAACACTAGGAGATAAGAATCTTGCCTGAATAATTTAAAAATCTTTAAACAGCTATTATAATGTAAAATGCAAACAGTGTTGCTGTCTATGTGGAAACCCCAAATCCCCACAAAACGATGAGATTTTTTCCAAAACATTGAATCTTATGAATTTAAATTTTCCCTCACAGAAAATTTTGTGTCTTCTGAATTACATTGCTCCTTTTACAAAGCTGTGGTAAGAGACTAACACTTGTTCTTTCAGCCAGCTGCTTAAGGAAAAAAATAAATCTAAACCAAGAAAGTGACCATCTGCCTATGTCCTGCTGCCCATACCAAATGTGTATGGTTTATTAAATGTTAGGGAAAAAATAAATTTCCAAGAAATAATTTAGAAATTAAACATAACCCCCAAACCTCTATTATTAATATTGCATATAAAAAAGACCTCTTTTCAGAGTTTTTGATTTCAGAGTTCAGTCTTGTCATTTAGGGAAAAATTAAATTTCCAATAGTTTAGAAATTAAACATAACCCCCAAACCTCTATTATTAATATTGCATATAAAAAAGACCTATTTTCAGAGTTTTTGATTTCAGAGTTCAGTCTTGTCATTTGAATCTCAAATTTGTACAAGCCATGGCTACTTGTATATACCGGCCGCTTCTCACTCATATTGACTGATAGTGAGGAAAGATTATTGGCTGTTTAGAAGGGATATAATTAATGACTTCATCCTAATTTATGACTACAAAACTAGAGGGAAAAAACCTGAAACAAACTAAGCAAACGGCCTTTAAACATGCATATGGCATGAATACACATGCATATAGTAAAGACTAGGTAGCCTGATCTCACTTCTGTTAAAGCCCCCTATTGCACATATGTTGGTGATTCTGCACACAACAGAAACGATGCAGTGGTTCTTTAAATATTCATGAGAACTAGCTGTTATGCTATCTTGCTGCAGGACCTCCCACTGGCTCCACAGATACAAAGAGGTATTAGATTTGAAAACAGACATGAGCTGATGAAAACCAAAACAATCTCTCCAAGCTGTCCCCACCTCTGACTATCAAAATATCTACTTGTAATATGTCATTCTGTATTTTTAATTGCCCTAAGCTAAGCATGCA
>NW_010135624.1:0-13629 GCF_000699245.1 Pterocles gutturalis
AGTCCTTCTCCTCAGGGCTGCTCTCAAGTTATTCTCTGCCCATCCTGTATACGTGCTTGGGATTGCCTCGACCCACGTGCAGGACCTTGCACTTGGCTTTGTTGAACTTCATCAGGTTGGCATGGGCCCACCTCTCAAGCCTGTCCAGGTCCCTCTAGCACACTGACTGCACCACCTGCTGAGGGTGCACTCGACCCCACTGTCCATGTAGCTGACAAAGATGTGAAATAGCACTGGTCCCAATATTGATCCCTGAGGAATGCCACTTGTCACTGGTCTCCATTCAGACATTGAGCCATTGACTGCAACTCTTTAAGCATGACCATCCAGCCAATTTCTTATCCAGCGGGTGGTCCAACTGTCAAATCCATGTTTCTCCAATTTAGAGACAAGAATGTCGTGTGGGATGGTGTCAAATGCTTTGCACAAGTCCAGGTAGATTACGTTAGTTGCTCTTCCCTTATGCACCAATGCTGCAGCCCCATTGTAGTAAATTTGTCAGGCATGATTTGCCCTTGGTGAAGCTATGTTGGCTGTCACCAATCACCTCCTTATTTTCCATGTGCTTCAGCAGCATCTCCAGGAGGATCTGCTCCATTATCTTGCCAGGAACAGAGGTGAGACTGACTGGTCTGTAGTTCCCCAGGTCTCCCTTTTTTCCTTTCTTAAAAATGGGGGTTATATTTCCTCTTTTCCACTCAGTGGGAACTTCTCCAGACTGCCATGACTTCTCAGATGTGATGGATAGTGGCTTAGCAACTATGTCTACCAGTTCCCTCCGGACCCATGGATGCATCTCATCAGGTCCCAAGGACTTGTGCACTTTCAAGTTCTTTAGATGGTCTCGAACCTGATCTCCTCCTACAGTGGGTGGTTTTTCATTCTCCCAGTCCCTGCCTTTACCTTCTGTGATTTGGGCAGTGTGGCTCGAGCCCTTCCCAGTGAAGACTGAGGCAAAAAAGTCATTGAGCACCTCAGCCTTCTCCATATCCTGGGTAACCAGGTCTCCCATTTCCTTCTGGAGAGGGCCCATATTTTCCCTAGTCTTCCTTTTATCCCCAACATACCTATAGAAGCATTTCTTGTTGCCCTTTATGTCCCTGGACAGATTTAGCTTTCCTAACCTGATCCCTAGCTGTTCAGACAATTTCTCTGTATTTGTCACAGGCTACCCGTCTTTGCTTCCACTCTTTGTAGGCTTCTTTTTTGAGTTTAAGTTTATCCAGGAGTTCCTTGTTCATCTATTCAGGCCTCCTGGCACTTTTGCCTGACTTCCTCCTTGCTGGGATGCATCACCCCTGGGCCTGGAGGAGTGATCCTTGAACATTAACCAGCTTTCTTGGGCCCCCCTTCCCTCCAGGGCTTTGTCCCATGGTACTCCACTGAGCAGATTCCTGAAGAGGTCAAAGTCTGCTCTCCTGAAGACCAAGATAGTCAGTTTGCTATGCAGCCTCCTCATTGTCCTAAAGATCTTGAACTCCAGCATTTCATGATCACTACGGCCAAGGCTTCCCTTGAGTTTCACATTCCCCAACAGCCTTTCCTTGCTGGTGAGAACAAGGTCCAGCATAGCACCTCTCCTTGTTGGCTCCTGTATCACTTGGGGGAGGAAGTTATCATCAACAAACTCCAGAAGCCTCCTGGCTTGCTTATGTCCTGCTGTGTTGTCTCTCCAACAGATATCAGCGTGGTTGAAGTCCCCCATGTGGACCAGAGCTGGTGAATGCGAGGCTGCTCCTATCTGCCTACAGAGGCGCTCATCCACTTGCTCTTCCTGATCCGTTGGCCTGTAGTAGAGCCCCACTACAATGTCCTCTGTCCCTGCCCTCCCTTTAATCCTGACTCAATAGGCTCTCAGTCAGCTCCTCCTCCATCCCCAGGTGGAGCTCGATGCACTCTAGCTGGTCACTGACACAGAGGATGACACCCCCTCCTCATCTTCCCTTCCTGTCCTTCCTAAAGAGCCTGTATCCTTCCATTCCAACACTCCAGTCACAGGACCCATCCCACCATGTCTCCATGATGCCAATGAGATCATAGCCCTGCAGGCATGTGCATGTCTTTAACTTCTCTTGTTTATTCCCCATGCTATGCACATTTGTGTAGATGCACTTCAGTTGGGCCCCCAATGAAGCTGAGATTTGAATCTTGCCAGTGTCACTCCTCTGTTCGTTCTTCAGCTTTGGGGCTAGCCTGGCATTTGCCAGCTGTGGGTGCAAGTACTGGAGCACCCTCTAGAAGCGTTGAGCCCCTTGTGAAGTGCATGGACACCCCTGCCCTGTCTGAAGTGCTTCTTCTGTGTGCAAGAGTGGGTGCCCAAGCCAATTCCACAAGCCTCTTGGCAAGACTCCCTGGAGCAGGAGCGTGGAAAGCAGTTGCTGCGAAGGAGATGGGCAAGTAGGAGCTTGTCCAGTTCCCCATTTTGCCTCCAGCAAAAAGAATGTCCACAGAGGCAGGGCGAGTCAGCACGCTAGAAATTTGGGAGAGCTGCAGTTGATGGGATGATCCTATGAACCTTGAACTTGAAAGAGCCACAAAGAAGAAAAAAAGCAAGCAAAACAAGAAAAGAAAATAAGAAAGGAAAAAAACACAGTGAGACTGCTCTCATCATCAGCAAGTATTCCAAATCCTCGCGAGATGCCAAAGCAGCTGCCTGAACCAGGTCCTCCCCCCTCAGAACCCAATGGAGCCCTAAACCAGCCTGGAAACCTATCTAGACCCATAAAGTGATCTAGAACCAACAAGTGAGATAGAATGCAGTCTAGAACCATAAAGCGATCTAGAACATGGTCTAGAACCATCTCCCTGCCAAACTCCCTGCCAACATGTGGTTTAGTGATCAGAAAAGGAAACTGCCAAGGCTCCAGGCTTGGGCTGTAATTCCTGACAGTCATTTATTGACTGCCTTGGTTCTCCTGTCACCTTCTTTGCTGTTTGTTTAACAGTAAGCAGTCTGCCATGTATAGGATATTGACGTTTGCAGCTTCCTTCTATTATAAACCTTTGCTTTCATGTGCTTCCAACTTCTTCCTGCACCCCAGTGAAGGAGGAATCCTGCCAAATGTGGTGTCTTCCCAAGCTGATGAATTTCCCATTGTTCAAAAGTACTTTATTACTTTATTTATTTATTTTAAATAAAGCTGCAGCAAAAATTTGTGGCTGTGGGTAGAAAACATTCTACTAGAATGCAAATGTTTTGAAGGAATTTAAAAATGGTCATATATAACAACATTGTTCCTAAACTCATACAGCCTGTCTCTCTGAAGAAAAGAAGAGCAGGGCAAGTCCTTAAAAGGGGCAGAGCCAGATCAACCACACCTGAGTGTGTCCACAGGAAGGATATGAGGAGCTTGCCCTGGCTCTGGGAGTAGGGTTGTGTTGGTGGAGGACTTCAGCTGTGCTGGTGCTATTGCCTGAAAGCTCTTCTAGATGTGGGTACCCTTACTCGCTTGCTTCCCCCCACCCCCCCAACTATGAACTTTTTAATCTTTCACACTTCTGAAATCTGTGGAAAAGGGTGTTATCTATGTGTGGTTTTTCTTTTGATAAGAAGTCTAGAGTATCTTTAGGAGGAGATTTTAAGTTGTGTGGTTTCTAAGCTTGGTGAGTTGGTTTCCCTGTCTATTCCTTCTAAGAGGTTTTGCTTTGAGAACAGTCTCAAAGAACGCTGGTAAATGATGCGACAGTATTCCTTATACCTCTCTTTCCTCCTCTCCCCTCCTCCTTCCCACTCATGTGCATGCTGTAGTTATGTTTGGAGCTGCAGGGGCCTTGCAAGGGCTGTGTAGGCTAGTACAGTATGTGCATTGTGCTATAGTACCGCCCCTCCTCTGAAGAGCAATAGTAGAAGAAATGCTGAGGGGTTCTTTGTTTCTTTTGTTTTCAGCAAGCCATGATGATTTCTTGAGCAGTTCATGCAGGCCTTGCATACAGGCACCAGTCTATATAAATATGTTGCTGCCAGGACAAACTGAAGTTATAGGCTGTTGGCCACATGCCAAAAGTTTTCATTAAGTTCTCAAATCAGTAGAGTAATTTAAAAAACCTCTAGAAAAATCTCTTGATTTTGTATGTGGAGATCACCTGCTGGGAGGTAGGGGAATAAAAATGTACAAGCTTGTAATTAAAAAGCAAAAAAAGCAAAGGATTTTTTAAACTGTATAGCCTTGTAAATAGTGGAGTGAGAGTGATGGCCTCATTAACGAGGGCTCATAAGCAGTACTGTGATTAAAAAATGTGAATTGATCTTCTCTCTTTATTCAAACATGAGGTATAAATACAGAAGGAACACATAATTCAGATTCTCTCATTCATGGAAACATTCCTGCATTAGTTACTTTTTTCTTTGCAGAAGTCATTTGCCTGAAAGCGTTAAAATCAGTGAGCTAAAAGTTGCTTTCCATAGCGCGTTCCTCTAGAATCTACTATATTCCTGTGGAAGGTCTGCAATTTCTGCTTAACCCTGTCTCCACCCACCCTGCGTTCATGCCAGAATGGCCACAAGAAGGAGACTGTGGGACTTCAAAGACCTTGCCTGTAGTAGTCAAACTTACCTCAGACTCTACAATGATGTTTAATGCAGCTGTTCCCTCGGCTTTAACTGGGCTCTATTGCCATTCCGGAGACAAGCTGCCCAGTCCCAGGACAAAATAAATGTCCTTCATGAACCAGCACATGGGTATTTCCAAAGGCTGGCCCAGTTGACTACTGTTGTGTTTAGAAAAATCTAGGTCAGAATGAAAGAACAGCAAAGCAAGACCATATATTTGATTCTGAGAGGGTTTTTTCTTCTCTCCCTTGCAAAAATGAGCTACAGCCCATAAATATTTAGAAATAGTTCTTAGAAACAGATGGGAGACATCTCATTGTCTCTGTTCAGGCCTAGCAAAATTTCTGAGCTGATGCTGCATTTCCTGACCTAGCTTCTCATCAACACAGCTTGATTTGAGCAGTGATCTGATGATCTGGAGATGACTCACCTTGAAGAAGTACATTATGCTCATTTCCATATACTTTGATTTAAAGGTGAAAATGGATCTGGGTAGTTTCTTTGTGTTTTCTCCTGCAACAAATTTGCTAAGCAATCACAGCATATAATCCCTGTTGTATGTGATGTGGTTATTTACAACTTGTATGAAGTGGTTTAATTTGATCACCAATGCAGGTCAAACAAATAATGCCTTATTTTGGTATATGCCTAGAAAAAATGCACTGTTTTAAAAAAAATTTTCACAGCATCTGCATTACATTACCATAAAGCATACTCCTTTTTGCATATGTGCTTTCATAGCAAGAGGGTTTTTTTCTTATGGTTTCAATTTGATTGTTAAACAGCATTTATTTCTCTTCAGTACTGCCAACAGCATGGCTGGCAGAAGTACTCATCCTGAAAAACTTAGCTTTTTTGGTGATTTACCTTCTTTCTTAGCAGTGTTTAACAGTAAAAGCCCCTCTGTAAGTTTCATTTGGCTTTCCTTTTGGTGGGAAGTAACATTTTCAAATGTTTTTTTACAGTGAAGTATTAACATTGGTAAATGTTCTCTTTTGGCAGGCTGGGTGGGTTAGGTGTTGATGTGGGAGATGGTTTGATACTCAGCTGGCCTTTGAGCTGCTGTAAGAACATGCAGGTATACTTCTGTTGCTTTCCCCTTTTGTTGTGGAAAGGGTGTTTTGATTGCAGTAGAAATAATTGCTCTACCTGATTAAGAGTAATTCTTTAGTGTTGCTCTCAGGATAGTCTGGAGAAATGCTTGTGCCTGGTGTAACCAGCACTGTTTCCGAAGAGCCTGGTACCAGCCATGAATGTATGTCTCCTTATAGGCTTAGTGAGTTGCTGTCTTGGATTCATGCTTCTGTGGGCTTTTTTTTTTTTTTTTATGGGGTCTAGCTTAATGCATGCAATGTTAGGGATACTATAAACAAATATTCCAAAATGGTATCCTCAAGGCCATTTTACATTAAAAGTTAGTCAGCATTGCTTATCCCATGCTTCTTGGATTTTGAGTTTGGTATTGTATGGGCTTCACAAACATTAGAAGACAGGCATCAGTGCTTCTGGCAGCTCTGGGACAGAGGCTGAGAGTACTCAGAAATACATATATATATATATATAGGTAGAAAAAACTGAACTGCTGACACTTCTAGGTTTTTTTTTTTTTTCTTTTATAGCTTCCTTAGGCTGCATTAAGGAAGCTTTTACTATTGCCTTTCTGAAAGGAAGCCCTTTTAATTAACTTGAGTCTAACCACAAGCTGTCAACTTCTCAGCTGTGACTTATCTATAGCCATTCCAGAGCCCTTGCGGGAGGGCTGTGAAAGCTGCAATGGTGAGCATCACAAGGGCTTGGTGTGCAGACTGGCGGTGGGAGGGGAAGCTAGCAGAGTCGTTCTGACCTCAGTTACAGCTTCACTGATGGGAAGTGAACAGTGGGAAACAAGAACAGACAAAAATGCCTATTAAGAAGAGTCTTTTGCCACTCTCACAAGTCTTTAACTACCCCTGGTGTTACCGTTACACCTTTGCCTCTGCACAGGAACACCATCATTAAAGTGTTGAACCAAAGTTATTCCTTTTATCCCTTCACATTCTTAAGTTAATGCGCACTAAGCATTAAATTAGAATTCGTCTTGAAACACAAAATATTATACCTGTCTGTGTTTCAGTGCCATGGAGAATTTTTTTTTTGTAGAGTGTGACTATTGATATTGGTGTAAAGACGATGCCTATATATTTTGTATAGACATTTATTTCCAGAATAAATTAAAAAAAGAAAAAATAACTTCTTCACTTTTTAAAGATCTTTATTCCAGGGTCACAGACTAAGGAAAAAGGTTACACAGTAAAACACAGCTCAGGCTCTTGACATTTTTGTTGGATTTCTAGCCACTAAACATGAGTTTCTACTTCTCTATAAAATATTATCAGTTCACCATTTAAACAAAAAATAAACCACCATTTCAAACCCTTCCATTCTCCATGCTTTTAGTACCTACTGAAAAGCAAAAACTTTAGGTACCTGTGCTTGAATAAGACTTCTCCATCAGAAGTGTTACACTCTGTAGGTACTGCACAAGGCATAAGTTTATTTGTTTCTGCCTCATGGAGCTCTTCATTAGAGGAAGAACAACCTTTCCTTGTCCTTTCTTCCAGAACAGTAGTAGCACCACAGACGGTGTGGTAAAACTTCTCCCCACACCACAGTAAGTATTTTAAATAGGTATTACTCTTAAAAGTGCTAAAGCAAGACAATCTAAATTCTTGTTCAAATATTCAAAAGTAAAAGAAAATATGATAAGAGGCTCACTACACATACAGGAAGTACTCTGAGGGGTGCTTAAGATGGTCTCTCAATTGTAGATTTCAGGATATCAGCATCTGGGAAACAGTAGTGTGTGTTCACGCTTACATCTAATTTCATTAACAAATATAAAATTTTCAGCTAGGTTTTGGAATGCTATTTTTTTTCCTTGGAAAATAAATTACTTTTCAAAAAAGCTGCCCTCCCCTCAAAGCTACAGGTTTACTACTTTGTGGTATACTAACTCAAATACTAAAATCTTAATTCAAAAGATGAGGTCGTGCTGCATGAAATTTAAGGCACATGTATTAAACCAAGTTAAAGTGCTTCAGGTAGCAAAGCTCTTCACTGCACCTCAACCTGAACTGAGACTTGCTCTTTTTAATGTGCCTGCAGCAACAAACTGGTCTGTCATTTGTGGAAGAAAATAAGTTGACGAAACAACATAGAAAGACCAGGCTCTAACAACAACAACAAAAGCCAGTAAAACCTCCTGTAGAGAAAACATAGGTAAATTTAAATCCAAACACAAACCAGGTGCAAGTCGCCTTGTGGCTAAAAATAACTCTCCCTGTTGTAGAAGAAAATTCTTACACATGAAAAGGAAATTCATCAGCCACTACTACCAGCTATCGGGGACTTTTCAATGACAATCAGAGTACACAGTCTGTGTCAAAAAACTGTAGAGAAGCAACTTTTGGTTTCTTGCATAATAAATGGGATTAAACTTGAGCAGTTCCAAGACCAAAGGGCTGAATTTCTACCGAACTATTCACAGGGCCCTGTAAATTGCAATTGTCTTGTTTAGTTAAGAGGAGAGTTATTTGGGTAGAAGGGCACTGCATCGTGTAGCAATTTGGCTAATTACAGCACCTAGACATGTAACTGAGGATATTTTCTGAAAAATCAGGATGAAGAATGTGAGAAGTGACTTCTTTCACTGTCTTCTAGTGCTTCTTGGCTGGAGGTTTATAACACACCAGAAGGCCAAAGGAAGCATATCCAAATAAGAGTGTCTGAATAAACCATTGAAACTGAATTGACGGGTCAGTGATTCCTTTAGATCTGTAACATTAACAAAAGCATAACATGTGTGAAGAAACTTATAGTCTTGCAGATTATACTGTGATACTTACAAAGTAAGGTTAACTACTTCTACCCATCCTTGATACATTAGACTTGATTAGAACATCTGACCTTAGCATCATCAGTTTCAATCCACTGAGACTTATTTACTGTACTAACTAAACAGACCTCTTCTTGTAATTTTAGTTTATTTTAAGCTATGGAACAAAGGTCCTTTCAGATGCTTCATGCATAGAGTTTCCTCAATAATATATACATTGAAATCCCAGTCTATGCTATTTGAAATTACTTATCCTAGAAGTTTATGTACAAAGAACCAAGAATTTAGCGTAGTTTAATACTAACCTCAATATACAAGTCTGCATATAACTTCTTGTTGACTATAGTCAATGAAGGTAGACCGTATGCTAGCAGGGCAAAGAGGCCTGACAACTATTGCATGATGCAGGATGGAGGAGCACTGTTACCTGAATTTGTGGCTAGAAAAATACAGGTACAAGGGGCTGAAGACACCTGACTTGATTTATAAAGCAGAAACCTTCCTATGTCAGTTAGTTTTAACCTAGCATATGTGGATTCTTTTTTCCTCCACTTCATTGTTGTTGGGAAATACTACTGAATTTTCAGAGAAAAGAATGATTTTAAACATGATAGCAAAACCAACTGATGTCACATCTCCAGTAAACAATTATGTCAAGCAGAACTGTGCTCTTAACTCATTAGTTTACAGAGGAGCTCCCTCTACTGACCGTTGCTAGAAAAGTTCAGCTGTTAATTGTTCCATATCCTCTGCACGTACAGATTGTGTAGCAAGTGTTGATAAACACATTTCTTAATGTTCATTTTTCAATTATCTTACCAGCTGTGAAAAATTTTTTATAGTCCCAGCTGCAGTGTTTCCAAATGAGTGCAGAAACTGGAAAACTAGGGCTTAAGAAATTCACCTGTTTATATAAAGCAAGCTTACTTGAAGGGACTGTATGCAGAAATGCAGCCCAACACCCAATGACAGTACTGCTATCAATTAACAAATTTGTATCTGGTTCCTCCCTAGTTCTTCCTCAGGTCTCTCTTGTGATATTTGTAAGTAGACATCACTTTTACATCAGTAAAAAGCGTATGGTATCTGGTGCTTATATAAAGCACAACTCTTTAATAATCTGCAGAAGTATGCCTGAAGAGATGATGGGCAGGCAATCTATGATCTCTTTCTTATGGGCTTTAACACCAGTCTGTAAAACTTCATCACTTAATTACAATACACCCATTTGGTACATTCTTTGGTAATCAAGTTTCCTTGTACTTAAATATCACCTTAAGTCTACATACCTCTCTATTTCTAAGCTTTAAATTTGAAGTTACATAATTTAAAACTAGAGTCTGGTAAAAAAAATGTATTACTAACTCCTATTTTGAAAGCAGAAAATGTTCATTTGTATTCTGTTATCTAAAGGACCACCTTAAACAGCTTTCCATGGAACAAAATCCCTTGCCTCCAAGAGATGTTACCTGAGAAGCCTGTGACAGTCAGCATTGAACTGAACTATAGGAAGTGGAAAACCACCCTTATTACAATGGCAACAGACTGGCTATCTACTCTGTAGAGCATGAAAACTAGTATCTACATTCTACGTAATTATTAGAAACAAAATTCAAAGGAACAGAAGGACTATGTGTTCAGACAATGTAGCTTTCCAAATAATTTGTTATCCTAACAGAAGACCTAGTTGGCTTTACTTTTATAGTCTGATTAGTCAAGGTATATTATCGCACAAATCTGCAGATACAAGTAGATCTTAAATAGACCCAAATGGAAGTGTCCAATTGTATTCTCACAATATAGCTACAATAACTTAAGCAGGTAATTAGCAATCTCAAAATTCTGATGAGGTAAGATCTGATCTTCTGATGTTACAACACCTGAAGTTATCAGACTATTCCTGCACAATCTATTGTTCCCTCCGCTTCCTTAAGTGCATTACCCAGTGAACAGTGAGTTCAGAGGCACACAGACAAGTTCTGTCAAACCTTGCTGCCATCAGTTCTGCAAGTTGCCACCCCTTGCTTTTGCCACCCTTTACAACAGCAACCACTAGCAGAATTTGCAGTAACCTCTTGTGGAGGATAGCAAAGGGTCACTGCAGCAAGAATATTATCAGTATCCTCTGAACTGATACTGCTCCCGAGAACCACCAAAATCAGTCTGTAGCTTATGTCACTTGCATCAGAAATCCTTTTCAGAGAATCTGTGTTGAGGTGGGGGTAGGGAACAACTTACTGGCACAACTTAACACTGTAGAAAGCTTCTACTACATGAATCAACCAGGATACCCAGAACCTAATAAAAAGAAAACACGATTTATTTTGTTGAATATTAGGGAGAAGACTTGTATCTGAGATACATTATGCAGAGAATGTAAAACTGGAAGCATAGAAGTGACATCTTGCCTTAACCTGCTAAGTGAGGTGTGTATCTTAGAAAAAAAACTATGCCTAGTCTTAAAAGAAACTGAAGTGCACTGAGAAAGTCAGAATTGTAACTCATGCGGTATGCCTGGATCGGCCATTTCAAGTATCCACTGCACATTTCCAGAACTTTCAGCACTTAGATTAAGCCAAAAAGCCAAATGCTTAGTGAAAGCAGCACAAGTTAATCTTAGTTAAGCATGCCAAATCTATCCTTTTACTTACACAAGTATTTTTAGTGGTCCTAATGAGTTACCGAAGTTTTTAGAGGCTTAGTTCTATGAAAACAACTGTGTGTACAGATTCAGAATATATAACATGACTTGATTAATCAAACTTGGTCTACAAATTTTGATACAGCTTTTAAAAAAAAAAAGTCACAAAGGATATTCAGTTAGGATCAATTCAATACCTTGCTAAAGCAAAAGATGCTCTGAGAAAAGATGAAGGCTTATCTTCTACATGATACACGGTAAAATAAATAAGAAAGTCTTGCTGTCTTCCTGTCTTTACAGGAAGTCAGCAAGTGAGGGAGCTGGTTTCCAGCTCTTTTAAAATAACAAAAAATAGGTGTTGTAACACAGAAAAATTTAGCACTATGCAGTTTCTTCAGCAGGTTATTTCTCACGTGGACAGCATCAGGAGAAGTTAGTAGCAGGGTAGAAAATGTTGTTTAATTGAAGTGGGGGGGATGAGATTGTGTTTATGGGGGGGGGGGGGGGGGGGAGGGGGGGGGAAAGACTCCTAAAGAGATCATTAGACTGCATGACTAACAATCTGACAAAAGAACCACTTTTACGAGGTGTTTCAAATATAAGTTTACATATGGACTAAAACTGTCTCCAAAAGTAGTTTTTTTTTTTTTTCCTTTCTCATTATACTAACACAGATACCAAATTCTAGGTTGCATTTTTAAACTTTCATACTGGTCTTAGCCTGTCTAGTCTTCTGCATACTTATTACCCCACACCCTAGTCATAATGAGCTTGAAAGGAGAGATCTTTAAATGTAATTAACAACTGGGTTACAGGAAAGCTTGTTAACACAGACTAACCAGAAGAGTCGACAGGAAGAGATACAAAATAATTATATAGTCAAATACAACTTACCCATAGCATACCCACTTGTGGTGGTTTTCCACTAAATAATTAAGGAAGGTACCAAATATTCCCAAATATCTATAAGGTATAGTTGAAGGCCAAAGTGTTACCCACTTAAAAAAAAAAGTTACTTTACTTCAAGGTAGAATTACTATCAGTTTAACCTTTAAGTTAGCTTTCTTTTTGCTCCCACTGCCCCCTATGTCTGTTGAACATGGTTTAGGGCTCATCTATTCTTCAACTCTTTCATTCTATTAACCTTGTCGGAGACCCATATTCTTCAACAAGACCTAGCCTTCTAAAGCACACCTACTTAAGAAGATTCAAACCTACTAAATTTATTTTCCTTAGCATGCAAGACACCAAGGTGATAAGTTTAAGGTTGCTATCTGTGTACTAAGACTGCATCTGCACATTAAGTGGCATTTAAATTGTAAGCTCATTACCCATTACTTATGGTAGCAGCAAAAAATACGTTGTTGCTGTCCTGACGAAGTTCATCTGATGTAACTGACCTGGAGAACTCAAACTATTACTAGACTGAGAAAGAGGAATAACTATTTATCTATAACTAAGGGATCAGTCTGTTGTCTTTTGTCCCTTAAAAAATAAAATGTCTTTTTTTTTTTTTTCTATTTTGAATAGGGCACTGATAATTGGCATAGATAATTGTGAACAAAGCCCAAGATCAAAGATGCAGGCAGTGTCCAGGTACCTTTCCTGCCATGGACTTGTCCACAGTGCTTATCACTGTCTACCTTTATTTGAACAAGCAGCACAGGAGAAGCAGGGAGTCGATGAGCTGGTCCACTGGGGATGTAAGGTAAACACCAAGCTGGGCCACAGTTCACACTGGCTTATCTCTCCTCTGGAGTCAATGCTGCTGTTTGTAACTACACGTAAATTTGGCTATACCAAGGATGTGGCAAGATGGTGGATTTAAACAGGAAATCTGCTAAAAGCTCATTCTGCTTCTTGGAACAGGCCAAAAGCTCTTTTGTGAACTGTTTGACCTGCCTTGACCATCATTTTTTCAGTGGTGGTTCTTACGTCTAGAAAATCCATGCACATAGAAGAAAAACTGCAATGCATGGAGGTCGATGGATGACCTTTGCGAACTTGTCAGATACATCAAAACAGTCATTAATCTCCCCACTCCAGTAATCTGACCTACCTCAGCTAAACTCCATTTTTAGGAATGAAGACAACATAGTAACTGTGAACTAGTCTGTTTTCCAACAACACTACCTGTTAACATAGTCTGCAACTAAAGCCACCACTTGGAAACGCGCCTTTCTTACTGAAACACCCAACAACTGTCCGGCAGAGACTTTTAGTAACGCACAATGTGGTTTCAATTTTGTGAACGTTGAAGCCGCTTTCACAGGCTACCTGTGACACAAACCTGCACAAGCCCCGGCGCTTGGGTGGTCGCAGCCATACCCGTACGCCTTCAGCGCCACAGCCTTGCTTCACTGGGGAATCTAAGTCAAGTATTTGATTTTTTTCCCTGAACTCCCCCCACGGATGCGCTCAGCCCCCTCCCCAGCTAACCTGGCCGAAGCAGCGTCTTTAGTTCCTTTTCCTCCCGGTTTATTTCAGAAAGTGGCGTTTCCGTGGAGGCCGGGCTTAAGAAGGAAACCTGTTCCCCCAGCCCTGCAGCTCCCGAGCTACCGCCCC
>NW_010135625.1:0-1304 GCF_000699245.1 Pterocles gutturalis
GGCTGGGGTCTCCCCAGTGCAAGAGGGACGGGGTGCAGGGTTGGTGTGAGACTTGGGGACAGCCCTTTTTTGGGTCCTCCTGCAGTTCACATGAGCAAAGACGAGTTCCAAGATAAGGAGTCACAGCTTTGAGTCATCAAAGCTGCAGAAGACAGCAAATTGTCGGTGGTTCCATGCGGCGTGTGCTGCAGCGGGGCTGCTGCTAGTGCTGCCAGTACGGCGGGTCAGCGGGGGGGCACAGAGGACACACTGTGCACGGTCACCCGCGGCAGATCTGCAGCACGGAGAGAAGATGCTGGCCCATAAGCCCTGCACCGCGCCGCCCCGTCACCAGCTCAGCCGTAGGGCTGTGCCGGGCAGCATCACAATGGTGCTGTGGCCCTGGCTCAGGGGAGCCCGTGGGGGGGATCTGTTAGCCGTTGCCTTTGCAGCACCACTACGTGTGCAAGGAATTGTGTTTGGTTGGGTCATGGGTTGGTGTGTTGGCTTGGCTGGCAGTGAGAGTGGTCCTCATCCCTAGGGCAAAAGGTGAAGGAGTGTGCAGAACGCTGTGTCCCGGTCACCCCCAAAGCCTCGTGCCTGGGACGGGACGTTTCCACGCCACCAAGGCTCACCTGTGTGTGTATCAGCCTCTTCCTGCTCAGATCCTTTTCCCATCCCTCCCAACGCCATTCCCCATCCTTAGGGAATGGCGGTTGGGTTTGGGAGGGCGTGGGCTGACGGTGGGTGGATGCAAGGTGCTGAGGGCGGTTCATCCAGTGCCTTCCAGAGCAGAGCACCCAGCAGACAGCCCCGTGTCCAGCGCGAGATCTGCTGGGAGGGACGTAAGGATCTACACAATTTGCATATTGATGAGTTTAGTACTGACTCTGGCTTCCTAAGCACTGGGATCCTGGAGGGCTTTAGGAAGTCTGAGGATCTTAAGTGTGCTCCAAGGGACACTAAGGGTGCTTAAGTGCATCTCTGCCAGCACTGCGAGTGCACAGGGCAGCTGCTGGGGGGGGCTGCCAGGGCTGATGGGACCCCCCCCTTGCTGGTCAGGTTTACCAGTGTCTGGAAAATCGGGTTATTTAGCTCCATGTCCCGTGAGAACAGCTGCCGAGGAGGAGAGCGGTGCTGAGCACAGCCACGGCTGCTGAGGTCTGTCCTGCGCCAATAGCCCCAACAGTGACACGGGGCTGGGTCTGTCACCTCCCGCTGAGCACCAGGACCTGTCTCAGGCTGGGGGTGACATGCTGTCAACCTGGCAGCGCTGGCATGGGGGGTGAAGTGGGAGGAGAGGAGCTGATGGCAGGCTCTGGGAG
>NW_010135625.1:1379-6596 GCF_000699245.1 Pterocles gutturalis
AAAAAAAAAAAGCCCTTTTTAAAAAATAATAAAAACCAGATTGGCTTCTTTTGGGCAAAATCAGAACCCAAAGTGTTGGGGGAGTGGGGCCAGGGCTGCAGAACGTGCTGCAAATATGGGGTGTACCCAGCTTGGCAACCCAGAAGAGCAGTGCTGCAGCGTGAAGGTCAAGGGTGCCCTTGTCCCCAGCCAGGTGCCCTTGTCCCCGGCCACGTGTCTCAGCAGCCTTTGGGGCATTGCACCCTGCCGGGAGCCCCACATCCCCTGCAGCGTGAGTTCACAACACCCCTGTGGCTCCACAGGCAGGTATCATTGCAGTTATTTGGGGAGCAGCTCAGATGTGCTGCCTGGTTTCCCCTGGGTGCATGGCTGGAGCACCTGGTCCCGGTTCGGAGGTGGGTCCCCTTCCCCTGGGACCCCAGGCACCGTGCAGAGCGAGGGCTGGGGCAGTCCCAGCACCGTGACGAGTTTGTTCCCCACACATGGCCCCGCCACGCTTGGTTATTCATCCAAGGGTGAGCATGGGATGACCTTGAGATTTATAGGCTGAAGAGAGCAGTGAAATAACAACTAAAATAAACAAATCAAGCTGTAAAGCTGGAAAACTATGAACTGGCTTCAGCAAATTGGAGTCGGGAGGGAGAGTGAGCAGAGCTGGCCTTGGAGAGATGTTGTCCCCGGGGTCTCGGCACAGGCTCAGGGGTGGACACACCGAGGGTTTGACCCGTGGGCTTCTCACGCATCCATCCCCATCCCGTTCTGGTGGCACCGTGGAGATGCCACCTCTCGCTGTTTGCACAGGGGCTCAGCGTGGCCGTCTGAGTGTCTGCCAGGCAGCTCCAACAGCCGAGGGGAGAGCACATGGCGAGGGTGCAGGGCTGCAGGCACTGGGCTGAGCACCAAACCCCCTCCAAACCCAGCCTCTGGTCTTTCAAATGATCCCAGCATCCTGGCCACATGTATGTGGTTCCTTGCCCAGGCACCTGGACAAAAGACAGCCCTTGAAGAAGAGTGTGAGGCCAATCCTGAGCACCAGCCAGCACCATGTGTGAGCTCCAGAGAGTGGCGAGGTGCCCGAATGAAATCTGAGCAGGTCACCCTGCTCTGTAACTCCCAGCTCCGGGCTCCAGTTCTCCCTCGGGTTTATTCTGGACAACAGCAGCAGATTTGCTAGAAATAACGTAGGGGATGGGGGAAAGGGCTGGAGAGCCTGGTGAGGTGGATGTAAGAGTCTCGTTTGAGCATGGAGCGGGTGGGGGTTGTCTTCTCTGGAAAGCAGGATTTGAATCCCATCCCACTCTCTGCCTCCCCACAGCCTTGTCATCCCACGGCGAAGCTGCCCCGGCTGCTGGCGGGGTGTTGCTGGGCCGGGTTGCTTAGCAGGGAGCGGTTCCCCTCTGTCCTGCCCTCATAGAGCCAGCTGACGTGGGGACGCCTGCAGCCCCCCAAGGTCGAGGCTGAAACACCTACCCAGCAGCTGCGGGTCCCCACGCTTTGGGCAGATTTTTGTGCTGAACAACCTGTCGGACGAGCATCCTCGTGGTGGGCACTGAGATCTTTGGAGTTTTGGCGGGGGGGTGGAACTCAATGGTCTTCGAAGTCCCTTCCAACCCAGACGTTCAGTGATTCTGTGATCTGTGATTCGATGGCATTGCCTGGCTGATGTGTGTGTTTTGTGTCCAGGTTGCTGTCCCCTCGTCCCAGCCTGCTCAACACCACCAGCGACACCAGGCTGAACTCCTCGCCGCAGAAGCCGCTGGACCTGAAACAGCTGAAGCAGCGTGCTGCTGCCATCCCCCCCATCGTGAGTACCCCACCACAGAGATGGGACTGGGAGCACAGCAGCCATGTGTGCCTCGTGCGTGCTTTCTCATCAGGCTGTGTCCCCTGCGTGGCGTGCGGCAGGGGTGCAAGGATGTCCTTGTCCCTGCAGACGGCCAAGCCCGTGGTCTTGCAGAGGGAAGGTGCTGGCTGCGTGCAGCGTGTTCTCAGCTGCGGGAGCATCTCTGCCAGCAGTGTGTGGATGTCCCTTGAGCTCTTTTATCAGAAAGTAGTGGGAGGTCTGGACAGAAAAAGCTTCTTGTTGCCACATGACTGCTGCCTCCCGTTGCTTTAAAAAGTGAGCGTGCACCTTCCCAGTGCTTCTCTTCATGTGCTTGAAGCACACCATGTAAGAAGCACTTATCCTCTTCCTCATCCAGAGGCTCTCTTTGGTCCCCCTTTTGACCACGCAGGAGCTGTGTACTGAGAGAACTTGTTCCCCAAGGCTCATGGTCCCTCCCGGTACAGTGGCTTGGGCTGTCACCAAAAGCCCCCTGGTATCTCCAGGGTCAGCTCCAGAGGAGCAGCAGCGCAGGGTGGGCAGGAGGAAATCCCTGCTTTGGGTTCTGAGTACGCAGGGAGGACCCGTTCCTGATGCTCTCCAGTTTCCCCTATTTCAGCTTAAGATGTGGCTGCTGCAATGTAACTTCTGGCAAAACCTACAAGCACTTGACTGTAGATGAGAGGTTTTAAACACGGGAATTCTGAGGCTCTCCTGTAGTGTCACCGGCACAGAGCTGATACTCTTGTTGGGGACTTTGTTAGTCCCCTGTGGCTGGTGAGCTTTGGAGCCCTGTTTGGGATGATGAGACTCGGGGCGGGTGCTTCTTGTAATGCCTTGATGTCTCCAAGACCATTATGGATGTCAACAGCACACGGCAAGCGTCAACAACTCTTCTTGCTTTGCAGATTTCCGAGGGTTTCTCAGAGGGGATACTGCAGAGTGGAAGCGTGAAGCCTCAGGTACCTCCCCACGCCTTGGCCCTCTACCAGCAGCAGATCACGAAAGCCCACGAGTCAGCCCGCGAGGATGTGCCCCCGAGCAAGCTCCCGCAGTCCCAGCAGCAGCCGGCGGAGAAGGAGCAGCAGCCGCCCAGCAGCAGTCCCCGGGGAAAGAGCAGGAGCCCGGCTGTCGGTGACAAGGAAGGTAGGAGGGTGTGCGTGTCAGTGCGTGGTTATCTGCACAGAAACGCCCGGTGTGTGCGTGTCGGTGCGTGGTTATCCGCACAGAAACGCCCGGTGTGTGCGTGTCGGTGCGTGGTTATCCGCACAGAAACGCCCGGTGTGTGCGTGTCGGTGCGTGGTTATCCGCACAGAAACGCCCGGTGTGTGCGGCTGTATGCGGCCAACAGCTTTCCTCCTCTTGGGTGGAAGCTTGCTTCAACCCTTGAAAGCTCTTTAATAGCATCTTGAAGCAGGACCGGAGAGGCACGGCTAATTTCCCATGTTCATTAGACAGTACATCATGTCTCGTTGAGCCTACAGCAAACGCCGGGCCGGTGCGGAGCGCCGAGGAGGTGAAGATTGCCTTTATTAGTGTCTCTGCCATTCACTTGAGAGCAGAGGGGCCTGGAGGCATGCCAGGGCTCCGGGTACAATGGCTCTTTTCTACCTTGCTGGCTTTCTATAAAGAATGCTTTTAATGCTCAGCAGGGACCATTATTTCATTTAAAATCAATGCTAATACTGTGACTCGGAGTCCAAAGGTTCCTGTAAAGATTCCCAGCGCTTTCTCCCCGGAATAGCTCTGATGTGGTTTGGCTGCCTAATGAGCAGTTCAGAGTTTCCCACCGTGGAGCGTCTCAAGTGTTATTAGCTTGAGCACCTGGGGACCAAGGTTAAGGAGAGACAAACAGTCCTGATGAGACCATCCTCTAAATGTGTTTTTAATCTGAGTGCCAGAGCCTGTTCCAGTTCAGAGCCTGTGTCCCTGCCCCTCATAGCCAGCCGGCGTCTCAGCTGCGTGTGAAGGTGAGACGCTGTCACCAGCGGTGCGATCAGAGGGGCAGGGGCTTCGGGCTGGTCGGGTGCGATGGCCCCCAGCGCTGGATCCTGCACGGGGATGGGTGAAGCCGCAAAAATTACCTTCTTGTGCATGGAGATGGAAGGTGGAGGAGGCAGATCTGCACTGAGCTGGGTTGTGATCTTTGCTGGAAAATCACGGCACTAGTTCACCCTCCGGCAGCCAGGATCTCAGCAGCCTGCTCTGCAGTGTCTGTGCCCAGGTATTTATTCTTCAAGCTGTTGTGTCCCTCTGGACAGAACAGTGTGCTTGCAAGAAGAGTTGGTTGCTGGCACTTGGCCAGGTTTTTTTTAAACAATAAATAGTGCCATGTGTGCACCACACCTCCGGAATATTTTGCCTATAAGCAAGGAAGGTGACTGCTCACCTTGAAAGAAACACAGTTCCCCCCGAGTCGTGGTGTTGCCACCTGTGAAGTCCTGTCTCCAGCTTATCGCGTCCGGCTGTGCCCGTGTTTGCCACCCGGGCGGAACGGTTCCCCTCCAGCTCTCCCCGCCAGCGGCAGGTTATCGGGTTCGATCTCCTCCTGTGCTGTAATCCTGCGCGGATCTGGTCTTGCACGGCTTCCTGGTGCGCTGGGTGGCACGGCCACCTGCGACCTGGTGGCACCGTTATTAAATGCAGGGGTCTGATACCCAGCTGGATTTTTTGTGGCTTTGTTCTCTGCAAAGCACAATGATATGAAACACTTTATTCTCTCCCACCTCTGTAGTTCTCTGAATCTTCCATGTTAATGAAACTAATGACATCTCCCTGTGCCCCTGCAAACATCTCGGCAGGTCTGGGGCTCCAGCTGTGTGATCTCCAGAGCCCGGTAGCTGTGCCTGGGTGCTGGCTCCTGGCGTGGGTCCAGGCTACACGTGGACCCCAGGGGACCATAGGCTGGTCCTTCTGTTCGTGGTGGGAATGCATCTTCCATTTGAAAACCAGCAGGTTTGTGCTGAGGGTCACCTGGAGAGGAGAAATGGAGTCCCCAGAGCCCTGGTTTCAGTATGGGCATGGCCTCAGGCAGCTGCTCGGGGCTGTCTCTGCCTCTTGGAGCACATCCCAGCTGTGGATCAGGGGTCAGAGGGGAGATAGCCAGATAGTCCTGGCAAATCTGTGTACGTCCCTTCCCTCCCCTGCTCTCCATGGACCCCATGCTGGATGGGAGAGCCCAGCACAGCCCTCAGGGGAGCAGCCCCATGCCGGGGCCAGCTCTGCCGGAGCAGGTACTCCTCTTCCTCCCCTGCTCGATAAGAGAGCTTGAACTCTTGCAACCGCTCCAGAGATCAACATCCTTCACACCGCTCTGGATCCGCTTCAAAGCCGGCTCTTGCACACATCCTGGCCGAGGCGCTGGCTGCCTCGCTGCCCCTGGCCTGGGGCCGGGT
>NW_010135625.1:6641-8773 GCF_000699245.1 Pterocles gutturalis
CTCCCCTGCCTTCCACCACGAGCTGCTAATCACGGGGCCGGGCAGAGGCAGGATCTCAGCGACAGGCAGACGGGTCCCTTTTCCCATTGCCCAGTTGCTGTCGGGCATATCTTTGGTTATCGCTCGGCGGTTGGAAAGCCGGCGGTATGTTTTGTGTTGATTTAGTTGTGTTTCATTTGGCCTTTGTAGGCGATGGGGAGCCAAGAGCATTAATTTGGATGACGGATCGTATAAACTCTGACTCCTTCGCTCCCATTCCAGGGGCTTGATAAACGGTAATAGGAACTTGCTCTTCCCCGCGTAAGTGCTATTTTATCAAAAGCTGGCTGAGTTATAGCCACCCTCTAATGCGGCGGCAATTAGGAGCTGGCTGTGTTTCCCAGGCTGGAGAGGCACGCGGGGAGGGGACAGGAGGGACGAGGCTCTCCGAGAGCCATCCAGGGTGGGCAGAGCCTTGGCTGACAGTTCCTTGGCATCGGAGAGCATCTTCAGCCGGGACATCCCAGCGCCATTCGCCCCCATATGAGCGGAGTTGAGAGGAGCTGAGCTGAAGGGGAGAAAATCAGGGAGTGTGGACGTGCCAGGGACTCTCGGTCCATCTGGAGGATGTGCCTGGGTTCCCCTGTCCTGGCAGGATGGAGGGATCCACTCTGGGATCCAGCGTGGCGAGAGAAGAGGCTGCAGCAAGGTCCGGCCCCGGCAGGCTGCGGAGGGGAGCGTGCGTGGACACCTCTGCCTGCTGATAATGGATTTCTTCTCTCACTGAAGGGGACAAGAATAATCTGCCGGCTTCTGAGTAGACTGAGCATTAATGATAATGTTGTAAAGCCTCATTAAATGGGGCCTCTGATAATCTACTTGCCCTATTATTAGGCTTAGCAGGATTCGGGCGTCTATTTTTATCAGAAATGGATGGTTAAAGGCTGGGTTCATTTGTGAATGCTATTGTTTACTGCCCAGTTTCTAATTTCTGGTCAGTGTGGACGTTATGCAGGTGGGGCTGGGGAAGAAAGGCAGGACAAAATCGTGTTTATCGATTACGAGCAAATCCCACCAAACCTGCCTGTAATCCATACAGAAGCTGGCTCATCCATCTGCTCAGCAAAGCGTGAGGATGCACATGGCACGGAGCTGATGCAGGTGAAGCCCCTGTTTTCCCCAGCACCCCGCAGAGCAGGGCAGGGTTCAGCCATCCCCAGCACAGCTCTTCCCATCAACCTTTTTACAGCCGGGGTAAACCCAGCCTGGCATCACAGGTACCCAGAGGTGGATATATCCAGGCAGCTTTCCTGCCCCTGGCCGTGGTGCCTTGCAGAGGACCAGGCAGCCGCCCTGCTCCCCACGGAGGCATCAGATCATCCCACAGAGCCCATCTTGATCTTCATTTGCCTTTGACAACCTCATATACAGCAGCACAGTTGTCCCAGGTGTTCAGAGAGCATCTGCTTGCTTCAGGCACCGCACGTTATTCCCGTGCTGTCCCAGAAGCTGATGCTGTTATTTCTGGCCACTTCCCGCAGTCTGCAAATGGTTTATAGCCAGCAGCCATCCTTAAAGAGCGCAGGATGGATGTCCCCAGCACACCAACATTGGTGCCTCTTGGCTTTAACCTCAGCAAAGGGTTTGGCAGGATCCTGGTTAAACCCCCCAGCCCTGCCACGGTGCAGAGCTGTGGGCACAGGCGGGATCTGCCCAGGAGTGATTCTCGCACGGCTGAGCCCTGGTGAGGAGCTGGACCCTGTGCCGAATGCCGTCTCTCCTGGGCGGGGTGGGATGGCCATGGAAGTCCCAGGACCACTCACCCATCGGGCTGCTGTTGCTTTCTGTTTCCCTTGCAGAAAAGTCCATGCATTTCTCATCCATCGCAGAGGCTCAGAAGCTGAGCGCAGAGCCGACAGCCGCCTCGTGCTGGCCCCCTGTCCTGTCCTATTCCCGGGATGTGATCAAAACCTCTCCCCAGGCAGAGCCCCACTTGTTCCAGTATAACCCACCAGGCAAGTAAAAGCTACCAGCTGCGCGGTGTGTGCCGTCCGTCCTGACCTGGGGCCGAGCACAGAGGCTGTAGTTGCAGCCAGCATCACAGGTCTTGCTTTTAAATCAGTTGAGCTTTTTGAGGGGGTAAGAGAAGAGGG
>NW_010135625.1:8848-13155 GCF_000699245.1 Pterocles gutturalis
GGGGCAGGTTGAGGGACACGGTTTGTCACAGAAGCGTGGATGCTCCGTACGCTGCCCTCAGTGCGAAGTCAGACAGGCTTTATCCCTCACCACACTGTCCATCTCCAGCTGGAGGGCAGACAAATGGGGTGCAGACCCTCCTCGGGCTGCAGAGGGGACGAGGCGGTGACTTAAATTATTCCAGTCCTTTCCAAAACAATCGTGTGACTTGGATCCTACTGCAGGCTCCCAGCCAGCCAGTTCAACGCATCCAGCTCCTACTCCGTCCCTTGCTGCTCTCCAATAGCTGCAGCCGCTCTGCCTCCCCTCGGTCTTGCTAACGCTCGTGTTTTCCGCACAGGACACCCCATCCCGCTCAACCTGCATGAGAGCTCTCGCTCAGGGCTGCAGAGACTCGCGACCATCTCCAACCCTCCTCCCCTCATCTCCTCCACCAAGCACCCCTCTGTGCTGGAGAGACCCGTTGGATCCATTTCCCAGGTAGGGTATGTGGTGTGTGCGGCCGGGGACGCCTGGCGGGGACCTGCGGCCACTCCCTGACCTCTCCTCTCGCCCGCAGGGCATGCCCATCCAGCTCCACGCGCCCTACAGCTCTGAGCACGCCAAGGTCCCCGTCGGCTCCATCACCATGGGCCTGCCGCTGACCATGGATCCCAAGAAACTGGGTAAGCGACTGGGAGGCGAGTGGTTTCCCGTGTGCTCCAGGAGCAGCAGAGAGCCAGCAGGGGAAAGGAGGAGCACAGGACACGGCATGGGAGCGCAGAGAGACCTGCTAAGAGGATGAAAGGATTAGTCTATCAGGAGAGCAGAGGCACAGGGAGCTGAATTTGTGCAGTATAGCACAGCAGCACTTGGTCAGGGATGCATCCCAGCCTGTAAATACCCTCTGGCGGATACTGTGATCGAAGAGGAGGATCGAGGAGCTGAGAGCTGCGGCCCCGTGCCCTGCACCTATGCTGATCCGTGGTTAATGTTTTCCAGTGCCTTTTCCCGGAGTAAAGCAGGAACAACTGTCTCCTCGAAGCCAGGCCAGCCAGCCAGAGAGTCTGGTTCTGCAGCCGGCCCAGGAGGGCTCCATCCTGCGGGGTGAGGAGCCGGGGGCGGGCGGCGCATGCCAAGGGGAGAGATGCTGGCACTGGCAAGCCTGGCAAACACCGCACTGGATGGTGGCTGCCCGGTGATTTGGGGTTTGATTTCTGGGGTTGTGCCCAGCCGAAGGGGTCTCTTCGCCCCTTTTCTCCAGCTTTACCAGGGGGGTGGCAGATAGGTCTGTGCAATGGCTTAAAATGTTTGTGGGCATCTCCCTGAATCAGGGCTTCAGGCTTTGATCCTGGTGGAGGTTGTGTGTTCGAGGGGCACCCTGAAATCTGTTGGTTAAGACAAATCAAGACCCGTTTAAATGCCATTAATTGGGTTTTGGGCTCTTCGCTATTGCTGCTGCAGCTGGACAGGGACCACATTTCGTTTAAATCCAGCCCACCCATGTTCCTTTCCCCGTTAGCTAGGCAGAAGAAAATAATTGCAAAAGTCTTGCTTTTAAGTGCAAATTCTGGTTTGCGAAACCCCCCAGCTAAGGCAAGCGGATGCAGGGAGCGCGATGGACTCGCTCCACCCTGCACAGATAACACACGAGTGAACTCAAACCACCCCGAGCTGCATCTCACCGGAGATCCGCTCCGATTGCATCAGGAGAGGCTGAGACAGCCCGTGCTTTCTCCCGGGCCTGTAAATCTGCTCAGCCCCTCCACCAAGGCAGCAGGGGGACGATAACCTCAAAATACCCATTTTTTCCAGCTCCCAGCCCCAGGCTCGCAGGGCTGGGTCCCTCTGGGGATGGGATGGGAAGGGCTCTGCAAGGCATGGGGTTTAATGCTGATGACTCTTGGAGGGCTTCCCCTCCAGGACCTCAGCTTGCTAGAGATTGGGTTGAATCCTGCATTTAGTCAATAGTCTCAGCCCTACAGGTTTTGTGCTGAACAGCAAATCCAGCCCCCAGCTCACCGGCTTTGTGTCCTACAGGGACATCCCTCAGCTCTGCCTCTGGAGGGAGCATCACCAAGGGAACACCCACATCCAGACCCCCTCCGGAGTCGCCCATCACCTACCGAGGCTCCATCACACACGTAGGTCCCTTGTCTCTGGCGGGTTTTGGTTTCTGGGTGCTGGGGGCTGCAGCTTGTGGTGCTGGCCATGGGGGTCGGGGGGTTGCGGGGTGCACTGGGGCTGAGCAGCACAGGACTGCGATGCTCCTGGACCACGGAGCCCCTCGGAGATGTCTGCAGCCAGAGCCTTGCAAACAGCCTCTGCCGGGGTCGGGACGAGCCCTGTCCCATGAGCCGAGCCTGCAGAGGAGCAGAGCTCAGCGAGCAGCGATGCAGAGCCGTACAGCACGGCTAAACCCCGCTTTGCTTTCTGGAGCTGTCAGGAACAGAGGTGAAAGCAGCTTTAAATGGCTTTGGGAAAATAATCTTGCCAATGAAAGAAAGTGGAGCAGAGAGGAGGAGAGGGGTGGTGGGTCCCATCCGGGCGGAGGTGAGGGGGAGGCTGTGAGGGGCATGTCAGGTAGCCAGGGCTCCTGCCAGGCTGAACGTGCTGCGCTGGGGGTCCTGCCCGCAGGGTCTCTTGAGCAGGAAGGTGCTTTGGCCTTAATCTCCACCATCCATCTTCAGAAGAGCAGCTGGCAAGCGGGCGATGGTTTTTTGCAGTGTGAGTTATTGCTCATCTGGTAACAGCGCAGAGAGCATTAAAAAAAAAAAAAAAAAAATCTGTTTCCCATGGGGATTTTATCTGGCCATCGTTTCCAGCTGCTCGCGCTCAGGTTTTTGCCTGCCTCCTTCAAGGAGGGTGACCGTGTTCCCTTTGGCCCTGGGAACCCGAACCTGAGTCCTGGCCCAGAGTAAAAGCTTCTCTTGCCTGGTGCCCTGCATCCAAGAGCAGCCAGGACCAGATGCTGGAGGGCTGTAAATCACCCAGCAGAGCAAACGCCTGCTCCATCCCCTTGTATGCCCCTGTGGCAGCTGTGGGCAGCAGCGGGTGGGTGTGAAGGGTCTAGAGCACCACGTGCCAGAGGTCAGGAGGTGAGCAGAGTTTGCTGGATGCTGTTTTACATCCATCTAAATGCAAAATCTAGATCTAGCTTTGCTTGGCTTAGGAATAAAGTACCAAGCCCAGACCCAGAGCATCACCTGCCTCTCCCAGCAGCCTGCACTGGGAAGCAGGAGCCCCCCGTTTGGCAGCAGCTCTGGGTACCAGAGCTGATATTTGATCTGGAATTAGTCATCCAGTTCACAGAAGGCAGATCTTGAATATATGCTCTCTGCTCTGAAGCCATCTGTCATCACCTGCTTTCAAATCCCCCCTGAGCACCTCTGCGGAAGGAAGATGACTTACCTGGGGCTGGGAGACCCAGTACTGGGGCTACTGGGAGGGCAGGCGATCAGAGCACTGAACCCTCATGCTGGCACATCCCAGCAGCCGTGGCAGGGTTTTGAGGACCACTCAGCAGGCTCTGTACAGAGCAGGGGCACCTCCAGGCTGGAGTGGGGACGTGGTCTGACCTGGCACAACCTGGAAGCACCAGCAAAGCGGCTGGGGCATCGCTTCCCCAGGGCTTCCCAGGAGCACGGGTCCGCAGGGCTGATGGGGTGAAAAGAGCAGAGTCGGAGGGCATCAGTCAAGAGCTTTGTCAAGGACTGTCACCCCGTGGTGGCTGTTCCATGTTGGCACCAACAGGTTGCGATGGCAGGGAGGTGTTAATGACCAGCAGTGTCTTCAGGGACACCTCGCTCTGGGTGTTTTGTAGGGGATTCGGAGCAGGGCAGGTGGCTGGGAGCTGTGTCCATGTGTGCCTCCAGGGAAGGAGAGGTTTGGGTTCACACCAGTTTGTGTACGGAGCCTGGTGCTGTGGCCAGCAGGCTTTGCTCCCCGACTGGCCCCCAGACCGCTCTCAGTGACCTGGGTAGGACATCTCCTGGCTCCTGTGCCAGGCTGGGAAAATAGGCTGCAGGGAAAAGCTAACGCTCAAGCAGCCCCTGCTGTCACTGAGGTGTCCCCAAAGGTCACCAGCCCTGTCCCCCCAAACCCATGAGGTGGAAGGGAGCTGGGTGGCTTGCTCCAAAACACGCAGGGCGATAGAGTTGCTATTTTGGGGATCCGCACTGTCTTCACCCCCCGCCTCTTCCCAGTAGCCTCACACAGCTCACGTACCTTTTTACCGCTCCTCGTTATCGTCCTCATCAATAATTAAGCCTCCAGTCCCTGGCTGTTGGCTGTGGCAGGACGCGGCGGCCGGGCGCGCTCTCCCTGCG
>NW_010135626.1:0-559 GCF_000699245.1 Pterocles gutturalis
GCGCTCCCGGTTTATTTGCTAAGTAAAACTATAAATCGAAACGCACAGCTCCATTTTCTGCTTAACAAATGGAAGGCCTTTTTACTTCAAAGGCACATTCGTATTCCCCAGCAGCTTTCAAGTGCGCTTTCAATCACGGCTCCGGGTTTGTTTTGTGGGGCAGGGCTTGCCTTCTCCTCGGCGCCAGCGAAATCCCTGCCGCCGCTCTCCGCACCCTCGGCCGGCTCTGAAGCATCACCCGTGGGCTCAGCCCCCCACCACCCTGGGGTACCACGAGTTTGCAGGAGCTCAGAGGCACAGACCCGCCCTGGGGTCCCCACTTGCTGCACCCAGGTGGAGAATCCCACCTGATTTACACCCTGTCCTGCCTGTCCCTGGGGGAGGCACGGTGCTGCCAAATGCCAGCTGAGCCATTAGGCAGGGAAGGAGCAGCTCGTGGCTCTTTAATGTAATCCTCCTCCCTGACCTTCAGCAGCGCTGGCCAGCACGAGCATCCCTCACCCGCTGCCGCTGCCCCAGCTCCGGGCTGCATCCAGGCATCGGGGCACCGACAAAGCAG
>NW_010135627.1:0-6558 GCF_000699245.1 Pterocles gutturalis
AGTTTACATGTTACTGACAACTATCAGTAAGGCCACAGAAAGATCTTCCCCAAATAAAAAAAAAAGAAAAAAAAGACGTGCCTGTGTGGGAGTCTAGTTACACTTGGTAATGGACACGAAAGATTTTATTTTTTCAGTAAAAACAAGGCTGTCTCTTCACTTTTTCAATTTCAACTGCTGAAGCACAGATCTGAAAAATCGCCTTTAAGATGGCAATAAAAATCCTGAACTTTTCTGTATATCCAAAGTTTGTTATCAAGCAAAGAGATGAATCCTGCTTGCTTAGCTATCTGGGGCTGTATCTTACAGGCAGGTTTCACCTTCCTGCTTTCTCCATTGAAAGACATCAAACGCATGGGAAATGATTTGGGGGTGTTTTCACAGGCGAAGCCTAAACTCAGGCAAGCCCTGTCATCTGATTCCTTCAGTAGTAACTTAGTGTTCATTAAACTACAACATATCGAAAACATAAGAAGGATGTTACTATATAAAAAGCAGATAAAACCAGTAATTAAATCTTGCTTCTTATTGTATGAGCAGATGGGAATAAGCTTTAGCCTACTGGCAAATATCAAACCACATCTGTACTTAGTGTCACATCTATAGACTCAAACCTTTGCTGTTGGGTCCTGCATATATTTCAGTGCATATCAACCAAACCCTTTGGCACAACTAGTTAACTACATAGCTGCCAGACTACTGCCGAGTTGCATTTCTGAAGAAGAAAAGCTTTTTCCATAAAGATAGGAGGATAGGAGAGTGAATCCTAAATGAAGGCTGCACTCAGCAGTTCGTTTATTGCAAAACACCCAAGACTTGACAACCAATATTGAGATTGTGGGGTTTCTGCTTACAGAAGAATTAAGTGCTAGATTACACTGTACTCCACTTTTGGTGCTGCATTTTAGTAGGAGATGGAAGTCTTATAATCACTCCTCCTTTTCTGGGAAATACACTCACATAACAGGTATAGGACATTTTACTATTAACCTCAAATTCCTTCCCTCCCAACCCATGTAAACTGGAGTTGTAACGAATACAAGTGAAAACAAGGCTTCCATGTTTTCAGTTAAGTTCGAATATAATCATCCTCTGGGATTTGAAAATTACTTCAAATTATATGCCAATAACTATTTACTCTGAAAGGTCTTACCAAGTTTTTATGTGATAGCAAAGTGTATATATATATAAGATTTACAGTTATTGTCTTCATTTAGTTTGTCCAATTTCTACATTATCACTCAACCCTATGCTCATTATAGGCTGATGCAGGTATCCCAGTGGCTGATCGTGTTCTATTTCTTATTTGCAATTCTTCGTTTCCTTGTTGCCAGCATATCGTAAAAGGGATCCCTGCTGATACTTGCTCTAGAAGACAAAAAAAGGAATCATCAGTTAGGTTAACAAATATCTGTTTCTGAAAACTAAAACTATTTTGTTCTCTCTTCACTGTGCCGACTCCACACTCTTAATAAGATAATGGATGCTTGACTTCTAAGCATCACAAGTATTTCTTTAGAAGAAAAAGATGTTATTCAGCTCTGATCTGTTAAGAGTGTATACCTTCCTCTTCACCATTATTTATTTATTTAAGTGTGGGTCTGCTTTATAAACCTTACAAAATAAAGTCAAGCTGTGAAAGTTTAAAGCTGCACTGTGAACATACCTAAGGTACATGTCACTAAGGTTAATTGTTAGGTGAAGTAAGAATCTAATAAAATCAGGGTTAAAGACGATTCACACAAGGCTTTATTATTTGCTTTAAAAAAAATCACATTTTCCTCATTTGAGTTAGTAGCACTATTTCCTTAGGATGAGACAGTAACAGGAGACTTGCATCTTGGTCCATCAACCCCACACAGCTTGTCATTAATCCCAGAGGGCACTGCCACATCACAATTCTTCAGACAACTTAGAATACGAATTTTCTCTTAGCGTCTTACTCCAAAAAGAGCTTACATTTCATTTCTGAAAGACATTTAAGACTTTGAACTCACTTGATAGATTTAATCCACTCTTCCTTTTCTTCTGGGGTGGGAGCAGATATTCTATACACCACATGGTTGCCCTCCACCACTCTACCATCAGCTTCAGTTTTACACGCTTTAATTACTTGACCTTTATGACTCGGGTTATACAGCTCAAAACAGTTCTGTAGGGCAGAAATGAAGAAATAAATTTAAAAAACAAAACAAAATTGACAAACATCTTTATTTAACACTAGTCTAAGTTCCGTATGGTTTACTTCATTTAAAAAAAAAAAAATCTTACCGGTTTTCTAGGGTCTTCAACTTCTCTTATGCTAAGATTTTCTAATGGAATAATTCCTCTAGGTTCTTTGTCCTAAAAGATCAGGAAAATATCACATTATTGGCCACTTAAATATCTTGATCACAAACAAAGTTCACTGTAATATATACTCACTGTTGTGTATTCAAAGTAATACAGGCAATTATCAGTCAGAATAAACCATCTCCGCTTCCACGTTTTTACTCTTCCCCCTACAATCAAAAGGTATGGCTGAATTAAACACGTGTTGCTGTCAAGGCTTTGACAATGGATAAGAAAGTCATTTAGTTTTGCTTGGTTTACAAAATATGGGTTAATTACTCTGTCACAAATGGATCAGGCACAGGTGAGCTGAGGTTAAAGGAACATGTTCGTGTAACTCTCGTACTAAGACCAAATTCCGGAGGCAGCATTAACTATGGTGTTGCTGACCAGCCACAAAACCTGTATGCTCTAACGCTGCCAATGTCTCCTCTCTTACGGAGAATGAATCTAACAGTTCAGCAGCCAGACCTGCTCCCTCTGTCCACGCCATCACGGCTGTGCACCGCATCCCAACTGTGAACACCGTGCAGCCTGCAGAGATGCCACCAGTGCTGCCACGGCAGAGGGAGGCCAGTCACCAGCAAAACCAGCAACTGGACCAACCCTCTCCACAGCCTGTCTCATCCAAGGAAAGGGTCCCATCAATAAAATTAAGGGCATTTATCACCTTCTTCTCACTCCACTTGTGAACACACACGTGATTAAGAACCTATCTGTACTTTCAGATTTAACATCAAGTGCGGAAGATGCTTATAAACATTATCAGCAGAACAAGTAAGACTTGTCATGAATAAGGAGCAAATCCTATGTCAAAATGTGCCATTTTTAGTCACTTTTCATTATTTAGTACTTTAAAAACATGTCCTCTTTATGAGTTAGTAAAGTACATCAAGTACACCTGACAAAAGAAATAGCTACTGCTCCAGAAATGCCAATTTTTCCTGCATTAACAGTTTAGAGAACAGCAACCACAGAGCTCCTCTTCCTTGCACCTGCTAATGTCACACTGTAGGGAGCAGTTCCTTTTGGAAACACACATTATTGTCTCGGCCCTTTCAGCTGGCTTTCTGCCATCAGCTACTTCAGAACATGTCTAGCATTCCACAATTACATTCTTTTTAAAACTCATTTGCAGGAAAGACAATTGGAGATAAAGCATTCATGTGTTATTAATATACAGGCTTAGTTTCACCACAGTTATCTGACTTCAGGATTATGGCACCACCTGTGCATCATCCATTCAGCAGGGATTTAATCTCCTTAACCCAGCATCTCCAAATAGCTGATCTTGCTCTTGAACACCCATGCATGAAAGAGTGCCATTCATACACTCCAGACCCCCAATTTAATCCTAGTCATGGAACTCAATCTGAGACAGCAGCATAGTTTTTTAATCTTTTTGTTCTACTTCAGATAGCTGGGTCTTTGTTCAATACAGAAATCAAAATCATATGAAGTTAAAGACAAATTCTAGGAATATAATGAAATTTCTTGATACCAGCCTACTACACATGTGCATCGCAGGCTACGTTGCATGTCGTGCCTCCCTTTTGCTTGGTTTCACGACCTACACGGTAACCCAGTGCTAACACACTGCAATGTTCAACATACTCATGAAACTTTATGTTTCCACTACACGCACACACATTTTAAGAAAAAATTTAATCTGCAAGCAGGTGTGGTGAAATAAGAGAAGGCAAAATAGTGCAAGATGCAGAAGCCGTGACAGAATGAATGGTTGAGTGAACTGGAGACAGTGAGGGAAGAACTGGTGGCATTTTAGTACAACCACTGTGACAGATCCTTAAATACAGCATTGTAGAAACATTCAAACTGGCACGTAAGTCACTAGAAAAATTCCCATCACCTTGACTCAGAGGTGGTTCAAGTATCAGGAAGTATTTGTGCTAGGAATGGAAACCCAACAAACTTTAGCTTGACTTGCTTCCAGATCAATGAGTAATCAGCAGGCGAGTCAAGACAACTGCCAGGGCAGTCCTTGCTATAGCCATAACACGACATTTTTTCATGTAACCCCATGCTCATTGCTGTGATTTTAAGTCATGTTCTGCTCCCTAACATTAACAGGTTACACAACATTTAACATTTTTACAGCACAAAAATGTCACCACATTTTTCAGGCTAACAGGTTACATCAGCTAGCATCAAATGCCATGGTCTGCCCAGTTCCAGGAGAAAAACAGCTCAGCAGGAGAGAGAAGGAAACAAACAGGCAAATAAGTTACCATCACAGAGGCAGCTTAAATTGAACAAAGCTGTTTTTCATAAACTGTGATACTATATCAAAACACAACAAAAATATTCAGGTAATAACCATATACTTAAAAGAACGCTTGCTTATAATTTAAGGCAGAAACAATATACTTAAAACACACACCTCCTAGAAAAATATGAAGTGCCAAATAGTAAATGACAGTTGCGTTTTTTCCTGACAACATCCCCTCTCTTTGGAAAAAACAGACTTCTCAAACCTGAAACCTTCTGTAATCAGTTTTGATGAAGCTTTTGTCATGAAACGTTTCCCAGGTGCAGGACATACTTTGTAGTTTTTTAATTGTAGTATTGATGTTGAAGCCAGTTGTATTTGTAGTATTGATGTTGAAGCCAGAAAGAAGATTAAATATCTCCAATGACATCCCTCTTGCAGCTCCCTTCTCCCCACAACAGCCAGTGCTCCCCAGGTTACAGCACTCACGTGGGCCGTGGAAATAGAGCCTATGCCTCTGCTCCACCAAGCTATGAGCTACTCTTCTCTTCCAGAAAAAAAGCAGCAAGGCAGGATTTTCTGTCAGGAGAAGGAACTATTCTCACATAAAGTTTCTGTCTCCCCACCCCATTACTTAGATCATACAATCATAGAATCATTAAGGTTGGAAAAGACCTCAAGGATCATCAAGTCCAACCCAACACCACCTAACTCACTAAACCATGTCCCTAAGCACCACATCTACACGTTTCTTGACCCCCTCCAGGGATGGTGACTCCACCACCTCCCTGGGCTGCCTGTTCCAATGTCACTTCATTGGAAAAAAATGAAAATTTCAGTGAAGAAATTTTTCCGAATATCCAGCCTAAACCTTCCCTGGTGTAACTTGAGGCCATTTCCTCTTGTCCTATCACTTTAGAGAAACAGATTATTACTTTAGAGAAACAGATTTTAGAGAAACAGATGTTTAGAGATACAGCTGTCAACAGCACAGAGACTCTAACGAAGCTTAACGGCAATCTAATCTGTACTCATCAAGCTGGCAGGGGTCACCGTGTAACATGTATTTAATATGCCTTTACAATGGGCTAAAACCCAAGCAGCTGGCTGCTATGGCTTTGCAGCCCATAAACACTGCATGCAAGATTAATGGGTAAGAACTCGTGATAACAAAACCTTCTTCTCCTTGGCTGAGATTGCTGTAGGCTCACAAAACAACACAGGGGTTTAGTACCATACTTCATATCTTATTCCAGCTCCCAGCCTTTTAAGGATTAAAACTGGAAGGAATTAAGTTGGCAGAAGAGCATCAAGAAAATCAGAGCATGAATCTACAAACACTTACAGAAATGGAGAGCTCTAAGTGATGTACTTCTCAAAGATCTACCTGGTTAACTAAAATGCAGAGACATCTCAAACAACAAAATAAAGAAGCACGGTGTCTTGTAGGTGGAAATCTAAGGAAACTATAAGAAAAGACCACAACAAGGCAAATTGTACAGAAAGAGGAACAGAAATCCTCTTCACCTATGTAACCCAACACAGGATTTTTTTTTTTTTTTTGTCAACTCTGGGCAAAGTCCAAACTAGAGAACAAGAAAAAGGAAAAAACAACTGGCAATGACTTAAAAAACACCAATTTCAGAATTAGAAAAGGTCTGAAGACTAAAGGCAGCAACGTACCTAAAGTTAGAAAATTCTACCCAAATCTTCAGCAGGTTTATATAAAGTTTTTGAGAGGAAAGAGAGACACACACACACATCAAGAATTTATTTTTCTTCTCAGTTCATTTAGATACCACCAGGCGGAACGGACTCAGGAACTGCACAGTTATACACATGACTGGATGAAAGTTTGCGTTTCTTTGAATTTTACCTCAACTGCAACATTAGTTGCCTCAACCTAGAAGAGTACCAGTTACCACGAGAGCCAGGCAGGTACCGGAAGGTACCAGTTTCCTGATCAACCACCGCTATTCTCTTGCCCCACGTTAGGG
>NW_010135627.1:6589-15614 GCF_000699245.1 Pterocles gutturalis
AAATGACATCCTCTAAAGGACAGATGCGCTGGGGTGTGTGCCGCTGGCGGGACGGGCCCGGACGTGAAGCTTCTGGACAATCTCCAAGCTCAGGAACTGCCTAACTGGCAGAAAAAAATAACATAATCACATGTCTGGTTTGAATCATTTCCTCTCCAGTTTGGTGGAATCATGTCACAGTTTCCCTCTAACTAGAAAAAATATTACGCAAACCCAGCTATTTGCCAAGAGAAGCTGTTTTAGGCAAGGAAATGCCTCCCTGTGCAAAGCGATTGTAACTTGGGCACAAGGACAGAGGGCACAGACAGCAATTCCAAAATATCTTCAAGTGAATGGCTGAAAATCCCATGGTACCAACACCACTGATAATTACGATGCAGAAAAAACTAAAAGTTCGTAATGTCTCAAGCTGCTCTAAGTGAGGATCCATTAGCACTCAGCAGCTTTCAGTTTTTTACTTGTAGCATTCATTTTCATTACATCATGCTTCAACCAAGGTAGAACTGAATTATAATTTAGGTTTACCGAGATAAAGATGTCTATATAAAGGCACTGTCTGAGTCTAGACAGATAAAACCAGAATTCCTGTCTGGCTGCCAGGTTTGGCACTTGGACTTACACAAAGTCACCTCTGAACAATTCAGAGGAGCAAACTCTCCAAAAACATTTTGCACTCCCCCAGCTTTCTAAAATCCAATGCCAGGCTAGAGAGCTAGGGGGGTCTTCAGGACAGATGAATTTTACAATATATGAAAGTTTCACGATACCCAAGTCCTGCCCAGAGGATAATCAATACCTTGAGCTGCAATACTAAAAAGAAGGGCACAAGTAGACAAATGGGAAGAGCTCACTATAAGAAATACCAAATACTGTCTTGATATACTCAGGGTTTGGGAGTTGTCTTAGTCATGTTTATAGTTGCATGTAAAACTTTCTCTTTCAACTTTTAAGTATCACAACTGAGCACTTAATCTCTTGTGCAAGAATAGTCTCCTTAGCATTTCAACAATACTGAAACTTTTAACACCAGCATCTTCCAGAACTGAAAGGCAACCCTACCCATTTCACAAGAAGTGTTTCCCAAGAGAAAGGCTGGTAAAAATGCAAACAATGTGGACTGAGACAGACAGCTCAACATACAGTTTAAGCCTCCTAGTAAATAGGAAACTCAAGGCAGAGGAAAGGAAAGGAAGAAAAAGAGAAAGCAAGAAAAAGAAAAAGCAAGAAAAAGAGAAAGCAAGAAAAAGAGAAAGCAAGAAAAAGAGAAAGCAAGAAAAAGAGAAAGCAAGAAAAAGAGAAAGGAAAGATTGCCAGTTTATTTCTGGTCAATGCATTTAGACTAGCGTAATGTATTTGTCTGCACCAGTCCGTGTCTGCTGAAAAAAATGCAGTCTTTCATGGAAGAACAGCTTCATGCATTTACATGCTGATTCACCAGAGGCTTCTGGACATGTTTCATTTCTTTATTCAAACAACCCTCACGCCGTGGGAGCATTATGTGCACACCCTTCTGTTCCACACATGCTTTTACTATTGGGTTTTCTGTGCACTCTCATCTACATAGCACATAATGAAAAGTTGGTTTTATTGACCTTGAGCCAGAGCCAGAGATGGATTGTGCAGGAGCACCTGGCAGTTCTCACTTACTTTCAGTCACCTTTTTTCTTCAGTTTCTTTGTTCCTCTATTTTTTACTAGATCCCTTATATAACCTTTATTGACAGTTTCTTCCACAAAGGATGTTGTCACTCCTCTACGCGCACTCACACTCTTGCTTGAACTCTCAGTGTGTGTGTAAGTACATGAGAGAGCACCGGCAACAGAAAGAGAAATATTGCACAGCACAGGGTTACACCCAAGCTCTTTTCCAGAGGCACATTTTATCTAGATCACCTTGAAAGCCTTTTCTGTTGAGATAGCTATCACCTCATGCTACAAAATGGAGAAAAGCTGCAAAGTCATCTTTGACATTGTGCCGGCTGAGCCAAAACATGTCAAAAAGGAAGAGCTTTTTGTAGTTAGAAAGACATAAGAGCTTTATAGCATCTGTAGTGCAGAGGTCAAAGTAAGACATTGGAGAGCATGCGCATTGATTACAAATGCTTTCTTTTTACAACCATTTTCTTTCAGCACTAGCATGACCACTAATTTCCAGGTGCAGTCAGTAGAGCGGGCCCATGGCTCTAACCAGGCTCTCCTTTACCATACTCATCCCCGTGTGCACCCCGCAGCACATATGCCTTCTCACACTTTAGTCATCGTTCTCCAAATGCAAAGTTCCTTCTACTTCAACAAGCAGTTACACATCAAAGAGGCCAACAACTGGCTCTACAGGAGTGTGTCCTGGTCATCTACATAAGAGAGATTTATTTAATTGAAAAACAAATGTTAAAATAAAATTCCAGTCTCCTTTATATAGGAAAAAAAAATCCCTAAGCCCAAGTGAAAAAGTGAATCCCATCAACTTTAACAGAATCTGTGAACTAGGGCATCTTCAAGTGCCAGGAGACTGCAAATTACCAGAGGTTTCCGCAACCCTAAATTTGGTGCTCATTTATGATTCTGTGAAGTGAGCTAAATACATTATTTACAAAGGAAAATAAGCCGGAAAAAGAACAGCTTTTATAAATGCATAGTTCAAATATAATCAATCTTTCAATAATCTAATAGAAGTGGTGTACAAGTAACAAAATCACTCTAGAACTTCATTACAAGAGTAAGAAGTGGTTTTTTTTCTCTCAGTAGAAATTATTCTTCCCTTGTTATGTTCTTCAATGAACAAGAAAAGTATGCTGAATAGTTATCCTTATTTTTCTGCTTTGCATGTAAACACCTTCTTCTTTTGCAGAAGACACTCACATGTGAGGTAGACACTGACATGCCAGTCTTTCAGAGTACCACTGATGATACTGTTAGTGACACAGAGTGAAAAAGCAAAATGCTACAACAAACTCGATTTAAAAGAAAAAAAAAAAAGAAACAAAAACAGGAGGAAGGAGGAAGAAAATAAAAGAATGAGCAACTGAAGAAGAGGGGACTGGAAAGCAATCAGATACGTACCTCCTAATGCAGAATAAGCAGAGACAGCCAGTCACAGAACAGAAAGGTGATAGGTCATAGGCCATAAGGAAAACAAGAAGGCACATTTAAACCACTCATTAAAAAATCATAGCCAAAACCAAACCAAGAGAAACTCACAAATAATATGGAAAAATAAAGACATACAAAAAATAACTATTTGAAGAGAAATTCTTCTTTTGTGTACACAGAAAACTGGGTTCAGATATCACGCAGTTTTCTGAAATGACTTTATGGAGACATAGTTGTTATCTATCAGACACAGCATGTAAATACCATATGGCGTTTCCTTTAGTCACTGAGTTTTTATTTCTCAGGTATCAGAAATAAAACTCCGAAGTTTGAAACAAGATTGCTAATTTGGATATGTAAGATAAGAAGTAACAACCTTCAGATGTAAGGGAGTTACTTATTTTGGTTCATACATTTTTAAATCCAAATTACAGAGTTAATCCTATTACCTTCACAAAAAAGCAGACATGGAAGCAGCAAACATTCTAACGACGAACAAACACATGGCAGCAAAACTGCCCTTATAACTAACCTAATTTCAGCAGCCAACCTTCTCTATCTGGATTAAAAAATGTATGCGTTAGATCATTTCCATCATCCTCTGGAATTTTAAACGGCTCATTCTTAATACTTTCGTATAAATTCTAGAAGAATAAAAAAAAGAGGAAAAAGACCTCATTAATAAATGTCCAACAGAAAATGCAACCAGGATATCCTACTGCTTCTCAGACTATTTCTATAAAAAGCATAGGAAATACAGTCCACAAAATTCCTGAGTGTTCCTTCTCAATCTTTGTTTACTACTTTGATTAAGTTTGATTTTAAACTACTTCATCTATAAACAAGTGCCTCTTGTTTACAAAACACTCCTAGCAAATACATTTTTTCTTTAACTTCAGCATTCAGGATTTCAAAGGTTTCAGCTTCAGGTCTCATTTAGTACAAGTTTTGCCAAATTATTCTGGGTTTTCAGAAAATGGTTTAGACCATCACACTTCCTTAGAGAAATAAATATTTTTCATCTCAAAACACAGGAGGAAGCTCCACAAAACACATGGACAGAAATGAGAGGCAATAACAGAACAATGATTCTTACTATTTTCTCTGACTTATCCAGAAATACTACTTTTTTTGTAAAAAGCCAATTCCAGAAGAATTTTGCCATCAGCTAGCTACTGAGAGATATATACAGTGTGTTTTCTCTGGAATCTCCTCTCCTTAACAAAAGGTTGAATACAGGGAGAACTAGCTCAGAAGCAGCTGTGAATATCAGAAAATGCTTCTTTCAGCTACTGAAATGGTTATGTATGCTAGAAAATGTTCTTCTTACTTTCCCTTGACAAATCTGCTTGAGAAGCCTTGTACACGCTTCTAAGTTTCCTATTAAAAACACAAAGCAATGCCTTCTCTTACCCAGTCTAACTTACCCGTAGCAATTCTTCTGGAAGGTCTCCACCTTCATTAATTCCACGATTCATAGAAATAAACCTCTCTACTGTTGGTTTATCTCTTACATTGTGGTTGTGCAGACTGGTATTTAACATAATGATCGCAAATGATAGCACGTAGCATGTATCTGAAATAAGATTTGAAAAAATATTTCTCTGTGCTGTGGCAGAAACCTATAAAGTGAATATATAACTCATCCGGACTGACAAAGAAAAAGAAACAGGTAGTAAAAAAAATCCTGAACACTATATATATTTTTCCTAGATCATGTTGGTAGATCCTATAATAGATTTGGTCAATCAGACTCCTACTCAAGGTACTTCCAAAGCTTTCTCCAAAGAGAAAGAACAGCCTCTTCAAAATAATGTTTGAACTGCATGTAAACAGACTGAAAATGACACTGACTCAATTTCTTGGCATACAGTGGCTAGTACCACTGGATAATATCAAAAGATGACAAAGGAGATCTTATCATGCCTTTTGACATGTTTATGATTATAGTAAATTCTTCCAGAATTCAAGTATAAGATCCTATGTAAGAAAAAACAGGATGGAAACCTCTCTGCTGCACAGAGGAAAAACATGTTTGCATCTTCAGCAGTTTTTCAGCAAGTATCTTCCTCTCTAGCTGTTGCAGATCTGCTCTACATTAACCATTTCCTAGCCTACTGTTACTCAAACTAAGTAATCAACAGCAAGCTATGTGTGTATATAGCTAAACAGACCAACAATGCCAGAATGCTAGGGCGTTCTGTGCAGTATCACAACGTTTTTTTAGCTTTTATAACTTGAGTAATTCTAAACCAAGTACTTCGATGGAAAACTGAGATGCATTTCTAACTGAGATAAATTATTGCTGAACAGACTGCTAAAGAGAAAGGATACAGTCCTCATAATAAAAATGGATTACTTTCTAGATAATACAATATAGCCACATATAGGTGGACTTGATACAGAGATAATCAGGTGTAAAGTCCTTATAACTGACACATGCGACTACTGACGGATGAGACTATTGGTCCCTTCTGCCTTTAAGCCCCTGAGAATCTTACTTTTCCAATTTCTACCCAAAATCTTTGGTGGCATTTCTGAAGTGTATTTTCTTCTTTAATTGGCTTAGATATATATTAACGCTGAAGTTTTACAAATGGAAATGCATTCTGACCATAAGCTTGCACCTCCTGGAAACAAAGTGTAGGTATTAGACTGCTGCGTTTTCTCAGTTCTCAGAAATTTCTCATTTCACGTATTTTATCCTGCCTTTTCAAACTGGCCATCGTCTCCTTGCATCAGATGTAGAACATATACGATCCAAATATATATATATATACTTAAGAACTCCTATTGTTTGCTGTGACTCACCTGTAGACTGGAAGACTCCTGGGTTACAAAGGCAATAGCGTGAAGCAAAAGCTTCCATCATACGATCAATTTTTTGAGCCTCTCCTGGGAGTCTGAAGCTCCACAGAAACTGCCTACAGAAGGGAAGAATGCTGGTTAGACTCATTCCAATATTTATATTTTAAGAATATATTACTAATAATCAGGAAAAAAATCAGCAATGTCTATATAAAATGTCCTAGAAATATGTGCTCAGTCTTCCAACACACAAGTCAGGAGCTATTATAAAGCAACATGCACAGATGGCTAGCCCAGTAATTCAGCCAGCAACACTGCATGCTATCAGGCAAGATAATATGGCAGTTCATATTCTGAGACTCTCTCTTTTCCAGACTAGTAAACAATTTTCTGTATGCATCCCATTTTTGCCATGAGAATGCTACCGGGAAACAATCCATTCAATCCTCCCTGGGTTTCCTGGCTACTAAAAGCAATAAACACTCAGCGAGAGTTTACTTACAATACAAAAAGACACATTACATGAAATATTTCTGGTAGGGGAGAGAAGCAAGGAATACGAAAACACTTAACATCTTTACCTGAACTCCTCAAACATTTAAAAAATATTAACAAGAAAAACTCCAGTGCTTAGAGAGGTGCTGCCTGTCTAGTGTAAGTTCACCCTACAAGAATCAGATTCAGATCTTAAAAATAAAACATATCATGATATCACTTCGGTAATTTTTTAACATTAGATTAGGAGATCTGTGCTCCTGTTTAGCAGCATGAACTGAAGTAAGAGCTTTTACATTCCTAATTTACTATTTCTACATATAGGTACACTGGAATGCATACAGCACACAAGTCTTCACAAATTTACTTTTGGCACACTGCGGCACTAAAAAAGCTCCAATTAATTTAATCACTTATTCTTTTTTTTTTCTTAGCAAAAGAATTATCTAAATTAAAACAGGATCTAAACCAGCAAAGTTACATGCTCTGCCATGCAAAGCAAGTTCTCAATACTCCCTGTGTGCTGGGGTGCCAATATAATAACCATTTATTCCTGTCTTCATCAGTTTTCATTTCAGGACATTATATTAAACTGTCACAGGCCATCTTTAGTTTGTCAGCTCTACATACTGTCTTTTACTCACCTCATGCAACGTTCCAACCCAGATCACGAATTTTGTAAGCTACCAAAATACAAACATTTAATAGTAGCAGCTGCTAAGGAAGAATAAAGTCAAACCTAACGTTAGATTGGGTAACAGAGCTAGGAATATGAAGCCTCCCAGACAAGCTTCAGCAGCCAGAGAGAAGGCTTCGTTAGCTCAAGCCTCAGGCAGCTCAAATTATCATCACCACATCACTCAACCATAGCAAAGCCATTCTGACTCCGCATCACAAGGCACTGCACCAGAGACAAAGATCACATGGACATTTCAATTTGTCTGGTGTCAGGAGGGAGTCCCTTGTGGCAACAAAACTGGCAGAATGGTTGAAATCAACTTAATTTGCTAGAGCTATTACGGATTTCCACCAAGATGAGAAGGGACTTCACAAGGTCACTATATGCTGGCATCCCAGAGAAATTGAGTAAACTGTTCACTCAGCAAGGGAAAAAAGTACACTAAGATATTACACTTTCTTTCATATGACAAGTGGGAAACGCTGAGGAAAACAGAAGGAAATTACGTGAGTCAAAGTTTACCTCCGTGTAATTTAACATAATCACTGATCAGGGCCAGCGGGAATCCCCCCTCCCTGCCCAGAAGAATAAGTTGAGGTGGAAGGAAAGAAGAAGAAGACGGCAGCAAAGATAATTATTTATTTGCTTGGGTTAGGTGTTTGTTTGGTTTTTACCTATCTCTGTGCTAAGATATAAAACAGATCTTCAAATATCCATGTGTGACAGGGACACCAAAGAGTTACGGCTATGTTTTAGTTGTATTTCTCTGAAATAATTAAAAGTTTTCACCTTCAAAGGCAGCGCACACACAAGCAATTGGAAGGGTTAAAACAGAGCTGTCTCTGCTAACTTGCACGCTAGTACATATAATCCTGCTGAGCTGTAGATCAGCTTCCTGACGAATAAATCAACACAGTGACCCATATGAATGTGCAATTTGATAAAGGAAGCTCAGATCAAAAAAAGGAAATAATTTACTCACCTTAAGGCTTGTACAAGATTGAGATCAGCGAACTCATGGAGTTCAACAAAAGCCTGAAGAACTTTAATATTAAATTCATCTCTATGAAAGACAAAAATGGAAATAGACAATTAGAATTCTGAACTTTAAAGGCTTGTTAGCTATCTCTATTTGCTTCCAAGATTAGGCAAGGAAATAAATGATCATACTGATCAAATCAAGTCATCAGAAATTGTCTATGCATTTATTTGAGAAGTATTTTAATATTTAATACTAGTATTTTGCCAATTTTTGCTGGTAGGTTAGCAAGAGCCAGTTCACTTGAACTGATTCCAGCACGGCTTACTTAAATGACCTGAAGACTGCCTGGCTTTCTTTGCTTCCCATTTATCATTACTGCACCTGCCTTGATATGGGATGATACCTTATAAATCTATCCAGTAAAATGTCTTTTGCAGAAATTGTGTCATGAACTCTTACAACGGTTAATATAAGATTACTTTCTTTAGCCATACAACACAAGAAAAACAAACTATCCTGGTTTTTCCACCAGGAATAGCAAATATGAAAGCAGGATATTAATTTATGTACAAAGATGAGGAACAGCAATGCTTGAACTGATTGTACTTAAGAAAAAGAAGAGCTTTTTAAAAGAGATACTTAGTACATGCTATATTCTTACTTCATTCTCAAAATTCTCATTACAATGAAAGTTTACTAAAATCAGAACAGGGTTTGAATAGGCTTCCTCTCACCTGTCTTTTATATTGCTACGTAAATCATGAGCCAAACCATGCTCATGGTGTTTAAATGCAAAAGTAACATTTAAACATTAAAGAACACAAAACTATTTGGATGCAGACAGAATTCAGTCTATACCATCACTGAGTTCATGTGCCAGAAGGTTTATAATCCTCAGGGTGTGCTTTAAATACATCACCAAGACAGAATGCTGCATATCAGCCTCCACCCGAAAATAGAAAGGTGTGCACC
>NW_010135627.1:16151-37676 GCF_000699245.1 Pterocles gutturalis
TTATCTGTTGCATTACTGACTAACTGCATACCAGACTAACCTGTAACACTCACAAGTAAATACCTTAAAACAAACCATTCATTAGGATGTCCCCGTGTTGTTTACGGCAAAACACATCAGCTCTCTCAAGCAAAATGAAGCAATTCTCACCAAATATATAGTAATGCACAATTCAACTGCGTGACTGCTTTTCAGTGCAGTGAAATAAAGTGGCAGAATAGTACAACAGAAGAGTGCACTCAGTCAGGGTATTTCGTTACTCTAAGCCAAATATTGATTTTGGTTATATGCAGGTAAAGCTGCAGTAATTCAGAACCAATAGAAGCCTTATACTCTAATTTTTGCTCTTCTAGGTTCAATGTAGACTAGATTCACGGTGATCTTTGTGATGGGTACAGCTCCAAAGACACAAGCCAAATATCATGAAAGGTCTAGGAAGCCACTTAAAGAAATAAGTGAAGACTTACCCATATATAAAGAAATCTTAAATCTTTTATAGGATGCAATTCATCCCTTACTTATTGTACATTTTTAGGTATTATCTCGTTCCATTTTACCATTCACTTTTTTCAGTTTGCTGAGTGCTGCAATACCATAAAAGTCAATAATTTAAAATATATCTCTTTAAGGCAGAATGTTATACAAATATTTCATTCTGTTGCCTATCTTTGTCTTGTTTGCAGCTATTTTTAGCTAGAATGCAGAAATAATTCATGACGGGCCCCTGAGAGGGAGTAGCAAAGTAAAAAAGAATGTCCTCAGACTCCAAATGTCTTGACAGAACATAGTACGTAACTCAGCAAAAACTCATCTATAACATGCACTGCCATTTGCATAGCACAAATCACCTAATGGCCTCTTTCCGAGGTAGCAAAACTAGCAGCTTAAGACCACCTCAACTGTCACATTTTATTTTATCCCAGGATACTGATGTTACCCCAGGACCTAAAGGCCTAATACACTGTTTTCAGAGGAACATGAATAACAATTATTAGGATTCTAGGAAATCAGTGTTGCAGTTCAAAGGAGTACGATGAAACAATTCCCTATTCCAGACCTGACCACCCTGAAATGTCCATACACATTCCTGAAAATCAGACTGTCAACTCTTCACCTCCACCGCCACTTATTAATTCGTATAAGTGAAGAAAAAAACCAGACAAAAATACCATTTGCTTTCCCATCACCACATTAATATTACACCCTTCACAGAAATGAAGAAACACGCAAAACCCAATTAAAGTAGACTGACTGGATACATTGCATAAAAGCTCCTTTTCAAGCAAAAAATGATTATTTTTTTTTCTTACTTCAACTGTTCCTTAAAACGGATAGGTTGCTTCTGCCTTGTGCAAAATAGGAGCAGTACATTAATTTTATTCACTTTTCCTAAGATTTTATTATCCAGTTGATAGATTTATACCAAATTTCCTGATTGAATTTGCTATTCACTATGACCACTACATTTTTCTATATTTAAGTCTTGAAAAAGTCAGAAGTTATAATCAAATTATATATATTATATTACAAAAGGTTGCCCTGTATTTTCAGATTAGACCACAGAGCTGCCCAGCAACATCCCTTACAGGGATGCAAAAGAATGAGTAATAAATGTTTAAATTTTAAATGTGAACCCATAAATAGTCACACGAATATTACTGATGACTCCAGTGGGCCTGGACATATTGGTAAGACCTTTCTGCATGAATACAGGTATTATGGAAACAGGACTAGAAAAACTGCAACTATTTCAGAATACAGTATCAAGGTAGAATGCAGCTCTCAAAAATGAACAAAGACTGCTTTATACAAGCTTTGTCACTATGGACATTAACAGATAAATTATTTTATAACACTGATTGCCCAAATATTCAAGAGAAACAACATAATGCTGTTGTATAAAAATTGTTGAAATGTCTACATATACTGTAGAGAAACTCCATAGCAAAGATCTGTTTTCAACATATATATACTACAGTGAAAACTTTTATTAAACCTATTAAGGTCAGGAAGAAATTGCTGAGCACAAAGTAAGCTGATGATGCTGTAAACAGATTACTGGTGCCTTAAAAGGGATCTGCCAGAACATATCACTACAGGAGTCTATCCTACATGAGTCAACTTTTAAACCTCTGTAACTGGCATCTGAACCGGAACATGTGCAAGCGTGTAAATACACGTACTCCAACCCACTCTTCACTTCCGTCTCTTTCTGCTGCCTTTTTCAAAATCAATTCCTGGGTTGCACAGCAATGCAAGCAATCTGCATTTTGATTGTGTTTTGCAATAGTATGCAGAAATATGCATATTGCATGTTTACTGCACTAGGATTGATAAAGATACGGTGCAGGTGCCCTTCGAGACGCCTACTTACTAACAGGAAGTCTGTGTGCAGGGAAGAAGACAACACGAAAACCTGCTTGTTTCTCTTGTCCCAGGGAACTACTCATTTTAATAAGTAATTTCTTTACTATCCAATTATTAGTGATTGTAAATTACTCCTTGTCTGGGCACAGTATCAAGAGTTACCAAACTGTTGCAATACAACTCTCAGACCTTCCAAAAGCCTATGGTGTTAAATTCTGCACTATAGCCAAATTTAAGTGTATTTTCTAAAAATAGTAAGTTACAATGAATTAAATATTATTCCACAATATACCTATTTAAAAAGAAAAACCACCCGTCAGAAAAAAAACTATCACAATACTATAGCAGTTATATTTCTGCTGTAGCTTTTATAGATCTCAAAGTAGCAGAGTAGCTCTCTCATGCAGCCTGTGAGGGGGAAGGTAACTCCAAAACCCGTAAGTATGCTTTGTAAACTCAAGAACAAAGTTTCAATATTTTTATTTTACCTTTCACCGAGGTAATCTCCAATTACCGTTTTATTTAATCCTTCTCCTTTATAAAGGAACTGTGCAATGTCTTCTGCAGTGTTCTGCAGGAGGTCATTTTCTATCAGAAACTGTATTCCCTAGAAGAGCAATTCCAGAGGAAAAGGAATGTTATGTTTTCTTCCACAAGCATTTATGTAAATACCCGTTCTAACATTTGGTATTAATATACTGACACAGACATATACATGGGACATTAAGAATTACATTAGCCTACAGACTTTTTTTTTTAATGAAATGGTAAACAAATGTTTTTCAGTTAGATAATCAATACTTAGTACTGGTGTATAGATTAAAATTTTAAGGCTAGAAGTACTAGGTGGCAGTTTGAATAATTCAGTGATAAAAATATCAAATATTAATTGAATAATGATTCCATGTTGCTCTTCGGAGTTAATGTGTGAGTTACTTTGTTCACAATATTGCATATACTTCTGCAGAGACATAACCTCTTAAATCATATAATGAGGAGGTGTGTAGGAATAATTTAATTACAACCATGACACAAAATAAAGCATCCTTTATCATCTATAAACTGCAACCCAATACACCAAGCCACTACTTGCAGTAGAAGTCGTGTCTGAAGATACTGAAACTGGTTTAAAAGAGTTTTTGCCGACACTGGGATTATCAGTGAATTCTGGTTGTGCTTAAACTAAACTATTCACAAAGGACTTGAACTAGACTAGTCACAAAGGACTGTTCATGAACCAGTCAAGCTTCTACCACGGAGCTTCTACCAAAGCCAGGAGGAGAGTCTTACCCTGTCCCTCAGTGGGTACTTGATCAAGCCCCTCGACTCCTATGCCTCCACAAATCACTGGCCCTATAACTGGCACACTCTAGGGATGCCCAGAGAACTTTCTGCAAAGCGGTAAAGAAAGGAGACTAAGATATAAAGATTAAGTAGAGGATGAAAGGGATGTTATTCCACCACTCAGCAGGTCATGAGGAGATAGCGCTCTCCTTTTCCTCACCACACATCCCAGCAAAGACGTTGCAGTTCCTGCTGGTTTCATAAAACTGATAACAGCACGGTAGGGAAAAGTAGGAATGGCAGTTGTAAGTAACCTTAATGTCTTTGATTCGAAATACATACAGAAGAGTTTAACAAATTATTCCAGGTCTTTCCTACTAGAATATGTCATAATTTCAGAAATATCAGAAGTTTTTCAATTTCTGCAAATGGAATGTATTTCTTTTTTATTTCATTGCAACTGGGAAAACTTCCATTACTTTTTGATATAACAGTAACATTCAAAAAAAGTAATTACCCTTCTGTTTGGTTGATTCTGGTTTTTTATAATGAAATTATTACCTGCCTGACAAAAAAAAAATCAATTTTCTGATCTAATGTAACAAAGAAAGTGAACTGTGATGTTATAAGGCTCAAAGCTTTTAAAAAGAAGTCTGGAATGCAATTCTCTCAAACCAATTTTATCATCATCTGAAAACTTAATTTCAATTGACAGGCTGGTATTCTGACTGACAACTTAGTATTTTTATAAGTCATTTCAGAACAGACATGATTTTGTTGCAAAGAATATATGTTTTATCTTGAAACAGAAATAGCTGAGCTCTCCTCAAAAGTGATCCCTTCAAAGCTCACTTGAGAACTATTTGTACAAAAAAAAATTTGACTATGCAACATAATGTTTTTTCCCCACACCAAGTTACTCAAAAAGCTTTCTTAGATCTGTCAACCAACAGAGAGCCTTCCTTCTAACAAACATCAGAAATAGCAGTTGCAGATTCCCTTGTTCAACACCTGGACCATATTATTCATGCTTAGTGTAAACAGACTGGCCAGAATGGTTCTGAAAAAGTTGTATAAGTTACTGAAAAAGATGACAGACATGACTATAAGCATGGAAAACAAATTTCTGTGCACAGAAGGAGATACTCTTAACATGCTACAAAATAAATTTAATTTTCCTTTTTCTGGATTTTTTTTCCTGTTTTTTTTATTCTTAAAATGTTAAAGAACCAGAAGTCAAATAGACAGGAAGAGGAATTTGGCTGGGACAACAACTCCAGCGTCTGGAATAAATGGTAAAATAGGTCAGCTAAATCCCTATCAACTCCTACGCTATCTTTTGTCATGATGCAAATTTTCTCTCTGTAGACTGACAGGAGACAGAAGACAGCTGTACTCGTTTGATCTCCCCGCACAAAATTCATGGTTGCAGAAATGTTCAATATTCACTACCAATAACGCACAGATTTTTTTTTAAGTCAGTGCAATGAAATCTGCTTTGAATTTCAAAGCTTTTACAGTAATTTAATTACAGATTTTGCAGTTACTTAAACCCTGCCTTTGTCACAGAGAATTCATTTTCTGGGCAGTACCAACTTCCAGTGCTGCGAATTTCAAGCCCAGCCTTACGTCCTCTGCACAGGTATTCTTGAAGTGTTTTACAAACTTTACCATTATAGCCTTTCCCACACTAGCTAACCAAATCCAAACAGGAAGGTACGTGATGCTACACCACGTAGCTGCGTTAAACACGCCTATTTTGAATGAGGATTTTCTGGGTGGGGGCAGCGAGAATTGCTCTATGTACAGGTTACACACTAGGAAATGCAAAGGTCTTCAAATAAGAACGGTAAAAGAAAACTACCTCACTGTGTTCCTGTAATATGAAAACATTAGAACTCTGTTATTTGGTTTTAAAGGAGAAAACTTCAGGGATTCAGCGCATGCATTATTACCTGGGGTTTTGACCCTGGCTGGAAGCCAGACACCACAACAACCGCTCCCTCACCCTCCCCAGCCAACAGAAAGTTAACTCTGCCCCAGCTGAAACCAGGACGTTACCCTCGTTCTTTCACATTTCTCATCTTCCCTTCCATTTACAAATGAAAAACATCCTTTTCGCAATAACCCCACGTTAATTCTCTCATCATTAGAAGGATGTATGTTTTACCTGCCTGTAATTTACAGTAGCAGCTGCAAACTTAGAGCAGCCAGCTACTGCAGCCCACCACTGATTCAGACGTTATTACGAAATCACTACTGTAAGTCTGTTTACCACATTTAAATTATGTTACAGTAGCAATGCAGCCACAGCATCTATTTATAGAAATAATTTCACCCAACAAGAACAGTAACAAAAAAATAGCTAACATGGGAATAAAAGCATCTGACATCATCCTGTGACTTTGCCACAAACTTCTAGGATGTGAAAGGGCTGGAGGGCAAGAACAAACTATCAGGATATTTGGCAGTATACTGCCCTCAACAGAACTGAAGTTAGACAGTAACCAAAATGGAAAAGGAAAAGAAAATACATGGTCAGTAGCTTAAAAAAAGTTCGTATCTCAAAGTACTCAAGTGTTTCTGGTAAATTGAAACCAGCCTGAAGAATAGCAGCCACCACTGTACTTGGAACATTCCAGAAAAGCCACCAAAACGTAACTGAATTCAATACAATTGGAAAGAAAACATGTCAAGAACTAACAAGAAAAATAAATGCTAAACAACTTCCAAAAAGACTCTTCACAAATTCAAAATGGAATCGCAATTAGAAACAACAGAAGGCAGTAAAACAACACAAGGAAGATGTAAAATGAAAAGTAAAGGCTAAAGGTCAAACATGCCAAAGCAGCTCTTTTAACTATATCACGGGAGGCCTGTAAGAGTATGTGCAGGTCCCTGAATTTTCCAGAAAATTAACAATTGTTTAAGAAAACCAGAGAGACTGCACTTCTTGGCTCAATGCACAGTAGACTTCTTGAAACAGGTAACCAAGCTGCTACCTGCAGGTGTTTGTACAAGTCATATAGGTACACATACATATCTATATATGCATACAAACATACATAAGTTCATACATGCCTTTTTCACAAACAGAATTTAAAAGTCTATATAAGAACAAATGTAAAAAAAACATGTTAAAGGTATTTTGGAAAAAAGAAAAATAGGAGGGCGTGAAAAAAAAAGTACAGTCTCACTAATAACAAAACATCAAAATATTTTTAGAAATATATCTGACATACCCACATAGAACACCTCTATCAGGTACAAATCATTTTCTGCAAGCCAGCTCACTCAATACCTGGCATATTTGATTGTTGATAAATAACCGCCATCATCAGAAAAGGTTTGCTTAAGTCAAAAAGCACACATGACTGGCAAATGACTAGATGACTGCTTCTAATTTAACCCTCCGCTCAGTGTATTACAGGATATACAAGTAAGGCCTGTGAACTAATATTATCAGAAATGTTTTCTTAAGAAAACTAGACTGTATTTGTCATGGATCATATTACAAGCAGGAACTTGATTCCTGATAAGTGGAAAAAAAATGTATCTACCTTCTTAGGGTCCATGTTGAATTTCTTCCTTCCCATGGCTATTTGCTTATTTCTTTGTGTAGTTTTGCTACACATAGAGAAAAAGAGGAAACAACAAGCAGTTATCAGTTGCTCTTTTACAAAAACAACAACTTCTGGATTTGTATTTTGTCTACTTTGTATTTTCTATTACAAAACCAAAACATTAATGTTTTATGAGGCTCATGTTACATTTATGTTACTATTTGCAATTATTTCAAGTGATTTCAGCTTCAGAGAACTATATATTTACTAACTGGACAGTCTAAAATATTACGTATTCTCTATCCAAACATATGACACACCTGAACAGGATAAAGTTAGGCTTTAGAGACTTGATAACAGACTCAATAAAGGTGATCCGATGTTCATTTAGCATGATAAAACTATTTCTATTTGCTATTCCTGGAAGACCTGTTCCAAGGCCTTACTGAATCGTGTCCATATGTTAGCACTACTTACCTTTCTTCCACACTAGTCAGATTATCAATTTCTGTCATAACCTCAGCAATTTCAAATTTTAATCTCTGCCAAAAGAAGGAAAGACAATATGTCAACCTACGTTAAAAGGAAAACAGTCTACCATATATTAATATAATCAATTAGATTTTATTTTCTAATATTTGCTAGTCACCTGAAGAAAAGTGATGAATCTTAAAGATTTTACCACAACTGTATGACTGTTAAACGCATGGATCTGAACTCCCAGAGTGTGCTCGTGTGACACAGAGCATCAAGACCAAATTGCCATTACCAATTTCAGCACAAGATTTCTTTACCCAGATTTATCACTCACTCCTAACCTGTACACAAATCTGCTGTTTAATGAGTTCTTGATTACACAAATCAAATGTGTAATATGCACATATCACGCTGCATAAATACAGAAGTTACCATCTTTAAAAGCAGACAAATGACGCTTAAATCCTGTTCATCATTAGTAATATTTAGCTTAAGCTTTTTATATGCTTTTAAAACCATTACCTGGAATTCATACCTAGGTACGCAGTTTACTGTAACCTAATCTACTGAAGCAGCCTTCTAAGGATCTTTACAGATAAACCAATTACCTCAATATCATCGATCAGTTCTTTTTTCCTGCGACGGATATTTAAAAGCTCTTCTCTTTCTTCTATGGAGAGGTCATCAGGCACTGGAATAGAGCAAAATGTACAGTCTTTTACCATTTGCAAACATACCTTGTAGCAGAAAACTAAATAATGTGACTAAGAAAAGTAAGTTTAAATGAAACATCAGGGAATTTATTTAAATGGAATAATTTTCAGGAAAAAAACCCCTACAAAACTCAAACCTTATTTATTGGAATTCTACTTTATAAAATCATAAATAAGTTAATGGAATGAATTACTATGGACAGAATCCGTCTTTCAAAAGAAAGCTAGACAATCAAAGGAAAATTGTTACCATATAATACGCAGTAAGATACAGCTTAATTGCCAAATTCAAATTTGATATAATTCCAATTATTTCAGTAACAGACTAAAATTCTTCACGTAAATAAATTACGATTCAAAAGACATGACTATCTTTCAGGGGAAAAAGACAAAGAATAGCCAAAGCTATATACAAGATGTGTATCCTGGTGCTGATTTCAGACACCATCATCATTTTAGCAGTATCCCTTTGGTTGCTTTGTAGAGAGGCAGCTAAGTACAATACTACTAACATCCTTAACAGCAAATACTTTCCATCAGTAGGATATACAGATAAATACACAGTCAGAATCAGTTCTTTAACATAGTGTATCACAAACTTATGTTTTTGCATAACATCATTTAAGTGTGCCTCAAGTCAATTTGAGGTCTCTCCTTGGCTATGCTAAAACAAAGGTGGTACCCTGCTTATAAAAACTGCTTGCTACTGAAGACACAAACCGTGTTCCTGCACGCAGCTACGGCTGCCACTCACTCCAGCAGTAGCCCCTTACCCTATTGCCTCTGCCTGACAAAAGTTACTCACACAAAACCTTTATTTTTCTTGAGCAATTAATTTTCCCTAGCAAGAAACTTCTTTAGACAGATTACTCTCACTCATTTGTACACCACCAGACAGCAACCACAAATATTCACCTCCTTTGCTACGATCCTACAATAACAGTTTTAATGCTACCCGCTTTCTTGGAAATAGCTCCTTAATTACAGAACAGCTTTTCCTTCTAGCTCAGTAAAATGGAGCAACAAAAATAATTATTAACATATTTAAATGGCCTGTCCCAACAGCAACACACAACAATGCAGTCACCTGGGATGGCCAAAGCTGGTTCTTTATGTCATATACACACAACAGACTGCAGCAACAGGATCACAAGTGAAGGGTCAGCTTGACAGGAGATTTTTAAAGACACATTTGAATCACAGCCTCAGTTCAAATTTTAACAATGAAATATACTGATTATTTTCAACATCCAGTGGTTAAGCTCCTTTCTTTTTAGGATTCTAATCATAACATAAAATCCAAATGGCAACAGACTTTGTTAGACATGAAGTAATTACGGCAAATGATCTCATTAAACTACTCCAGATACAAACATGATTAAATTACTTCCAGTTTAGGAAATGACAGTCTGTTGAACGAATACCAGACTTCAATATGTTTACCTGCTTTTTCCCTTCATCTCATCAGAAACTCACCCACTCCGAAAAATTCTTTGCATGCAAATACCAATACGAATCTTTTCACATCAAACCTTATAAAAAGACATGATGTAGGCACATGTTTGTCATCCATGTATACTCTAAGATCTTAAACCAACAGAACTCAAGAGATTTTATGACTATACGCATACTAGGTACATACACATACCACAAATATTCCAGTTAGTTAACTGAGGACTGACAATAAAAAAATTAAGACTGTTGCCCAGTGTTGATTATTAAAATGGCAAACAGTGTATAATCAATCACTCTCTTAGGTAAGTGGCATTTTTGCAGTATTACATCAGTAGACGAAATTAGATTAAAATTTTGCAGTACTAGTACTAGCAGTATTAGTAAGAGTTCTAAATTTTTAACTTTTTTGCCACAGCAGACATTTTGGTAACTCTCACCTTCATTGGCAACTGGAACTATTGATCAGAGCCTAAATAGAAAATAATCTTTTAGCACTAAATATTAATAATTCATAGATGGTGTTTGATTTTTCTTCAAGCTGAGCTAAAAAATCTGGATTAGATGCCATCACAAACCCTTCCCAAAGCAGAACGTCAGGGAGTGGTACTGCACTTTCTCCTCCCTTACATCACTGCACAGCGAAAGGCCCTTGGGACAGGTCTGGAATATGCAGAACAAGTTAAACTGCTGTTTGGAATCAACGCAAATTGTGACAGCTCTCCATGCTCAAGCAACCCACCAAAGAAAAGAAACTGAACACCTCAGTCTTTCTCCTACAGAACCCAAAGACTGTCTGCTGTGTTTTTTCCTTTCGTCTGGTCACAGCCACAGCAGAGACACAACCCTCACAAGTATAATTAATGATGCTGTTAGACAAAAAGGAAATAAACTAAATGGAGTCAGGCCGCCTTTTGCATTAGGAAATAACATCTGCCAGATGCAAGACAAGAAAAGTCTGCTGGAAAAGAAGATTCTGCACTTGGAGAGCACTTAGAAAACAGCACTTAGAGAAAACTGCACATTAATGCAACATCTTTAAATAACAGTATTAATATCAGAACCAAAAGATTCCAGTACCTTTTGATCAGAATAAAAGAACCAGGATACAACTGAGCGGGGGTTACACTACTGCTCTGTTTCCAGAAACTATTGATATAGTCAATATCTTACAGTACTGCTCCGTTTCCAGAAACTATTGATATAGTCAATATTTGTTCTACTCGCACTATGAGCACAGAGGAGGAACGACTGACTTGCAGAATGACTCCTAAGTGCACTGTCCTGTTGTCACCAGCACAGAGGAGGAACGACTGACTTGCAGGATGACTCCTAAGTGCACTGTCCTGTTGTCACCATCAACTGGCATGTGTGCAAGAGCCTGAAGAGTTTGAATTTGCCTTATTCTCACCCTTCTGTTGGTTGTATATCATCACTGCCTCACTTGAGCACAAGGTGCCTACAATGCAGGGACCACAGTGAGAGCCTGAAAATAATTTTCTTCAGGAAGCAGACCTGTAGAGCTGTGGTGCCCAGGTGTTCTTAGAAAATGGAATAAGCACTTGGAATATTTCCAGTTTGCACATAAAAATATTTTACTTATTCAAAAAATTTGAAAGCCACAGTTGAAATGTTTGGTGTCAAGGCTCATGTTAGACTCTAGCCTCACGACAAGCAAATGGGAGATCAAAAATGGCTGAAGAGTAACAACAGTGCATTAAAACATCTTTACAGTCCCAAGACAACACTGCAGACACATGACAAGTGACGATCTGCCCTGGCAAGACCCCCTCCATAAGCCACTTTTTTGACTTCAGCAGCTAGAACACTTCTGCTTTTTCTAACCTTGTGTTCACATAATCCTCCACACGGAAGAGCTCGTAGAGCACGTATCACATATTTGTTCTGTGAGACAAATTTTCTAGAGTCCTCTCTGAGTCATTTCCAAGTTTTTTGTCTTTCACCAATTCTAAACACAAAGTAGACAGGATGGGAGGAGTTAGCATGAACATTTAAATACTGGAAAAGAACAAAAGCACTTCAGTATAGTGAACAAGCTGTAGCTGCAGCATGCTTTCATGCTATCTTCTAATCTTTAAATAAAGACAATGTACCAATGTAAGCCATTTGTGTGAAAAACTTTTAGCTTACAGGGAGAGCATTTCCTTTTTGTAAAACTTCAGAGTTTCAACTACTACTAAATAGAAAGTCAATATACCTGCTGGTATTATTTAAGAGCAAAAAAGTTGTTAAAAGTACAAATGATATTCTTGGCCAAGTAGTAAGAGATGAAAACACGACACCATACATGTTGCTACCAATACTACTACTACCACTAGAAAAAAAAAATATATATATTCCAATTCGCCTACCTCTGTTCAATTACTGTAACTGACTAAATGTACTTAAATTAATTTCCTGTAAACAAACACTTATTGGAATACACACTTTTAATACAAGTAATAAATGTGTTAGAAAAAACCAAACAAATCCCAAACTGTAGCTTGCTACAGAAATCAGTGTATTGTCCTGCAGCTGTGATGCCACTTTGTTAAATAATTTTCCACTACTGACAACACACATACAGTATCCAAACAAGAGCATTAGCCCAGAACTCTGACATTTATGAAGACATAAAAAACATTTTTGAGCAAGCAGACACCAAAACCAGAAAAGTCTTTTCCAGATTGAGAAAGAACTGCAACAGATCAACCTGCAAAGAAAGACCCACAGGTTAGTGAAAATTAGGAGCAAATCCCATAACAGGAGACAGAAATCTGGTACTTTCCAAGTCCATGCCCCTGATACTGTCACTTTTCAGTAGGAAAAAAAAAAAATCTTTTCCAGCCCTCCAATGGTATTATATGAACCAAAACTCCTGTGTTTAATTTTTTTTTTACTTATTAGCCTTTCAACCAGCAGCCACCAGCCAAGGTGTAAAGCAATCTCACTCCACCACTTCAACCAACTTCAGTCTCTCAAGAGGACACAGTGAAGTAATCCAGAGCCAGCAGAAAGCAAACGTCTAACAATATCTAACATTGGATAAAACATTAATTCTGTAACCCCACTTCCGAAGCAACACAACTCTCCGACACTCAGTGCTCAACTAACTTTTAGGTTTCACAAAGATAAATATATTCCTTCTTCTGTGTCAGCCCTAAATTGGTGATCGTAAGTATTTCCATTCCAAGCAAAGAACCATTAGACGGAATTTAATGTTACTGCAATTGAAACATCTTGCAAGTGTAAAGATATTTACACAATGCAAGGCTTAAAACTAAACAAACCTATCCTCGCCCATGCACAGAATGGGCAGACATGTTTCTTCTGGCCTTTAAAATAATACACATTCATCTCTGAGAACAAATCTGATTGTCTCAGGACATTTAGCTCAACGGATATTCTCAGGCTATTCTCTCTTCCTTTCCCCCTACACGCTCCCTTTTTTAAACTTAATTATAGGAACATTTTCCAGCTTTCAGACAAGATGTATAAACAAAGCTGTGACCACTTGTGGCTATTAAAAATTCCATAGAAGTTTTTGTAGGAGGACATCCTCCTGAATAGATTTATTTCACAGTGCAAAACTAAACTCTATCTGGATTAAATCCAATCAGTAAAACTAGCTGGATTCGGTCGCTTCCTTACTGCGTTCATCTTTGCTACTTAGTCACTGCTGAATGTGTTCTATAGCATGGGAGTGATCACACTTCCATTAAGAGGGAAAATAATCCTGTACACAATATCCTTTCACACACAAAAATTACCAGTCAGTGGTATGAGGAATTTAGGACCGAGTCCATGGCTTGCAGAGTTATTTTGAGAGTTTTCAGTCACGAGGGACGCTGTGGCCAGAAAGCACATTTGTGGCCAAACCCAGAAGAGAACCTTAAGCTCACATCCATCGTTCTCAGTGTTTAGCTGCTGGAAATCACACCATTACAAGATGTTCCTGAAAACATTTTTCACTCTAGGATAAGGAGATACTTTACAGGCAAGTTACAGTTCAGATATTGCCCTTTTGGGCTTCTAATAAAATGTGGGGGGAAAAAAGCCTAACAATATTAATCCTATTACCACATGAAAATATGTTTTCAGGAATTTAGAGGAGCAGTTTCCCTCTGACATGAGCTACTAAATCTTTTAAGATTCCACTGCAAGGCAGGTTTCATTATATCGGTGATTCACATTCATCGTATTTTTTTTGAAAGAACAAACAAAAGCACTAAAAAAAATGGAAATACGACACACATTTTTATTCTATACAGAAAAGAGACAGCAGGGTAACCGCACTGCCAAGTGTGAAATAATTTATTGTGAAAAACCAACAGTATTCATTATAATCCATAAGAAATACTTCAAATAAAGCAAGATTATGTTTTTGTCCTGGCCAGAAACAGCCATATATAATCTAACTAGCGTTAACGTCCCCAGTCAAGCAGAAAGTAGGCAGTTACAAAACTGCAAAATCAGGGTATGGATAACACTGATGGCAAGGGGGAATATCCAATCCAAACACATTTGATTTCAGCCGTCACACACAGAAGAGTGCTCCCTCGCCATGCTACCTGCAAATCTGCTGCTCTCTATAAAGTACAAAGCACAGTAAATGCAATTCTTGAACCTGAGGGAACAGGAGCTTACAGCAAATGACTGCAGCATATGTATCTTTACAAACTGTGTATGAGATAACATGAGCAACAACAGCTGTGAAGTGGAAGAAAAGAGTATAAAGGCTTTTCACAGCTCTCACATGAGCTGCTAACGCTTGCTACTAGCTATGAGTTGCCCTTTTTAATGGCACTGAAACACAAATAGGTACTTTACAGCAGCTTTCAGATCTTCACCTTGCTATACCAATATACCCATAGAAAGAACTGCAGAGACACCTGCCTTGCTTTTTAGTTCCTAACTATGCCATTGACACATTTGCCATTTGAAAGCAGTATGTGTTTAAGTTAATGAGTATTTTTTACTGTCCATGTTATTTTTATGAACAGGCAGTACTGAAAACCATGATTATTACATCTTATTTACCTCCTTTACCTCTTAGATCCAATAATGTATCTTATTTTATAATTTTGATGTATTTCCACTAAGAAGAGCTTCGTAACAACAAAGTAAAAGAACCACTATTCAAGCAAATAAAGGAGCATCACTTGGGCAGAAAGAAGAAAAACCACATGGGGACCAGCTCTGAGCGAGATTTCACAGGCAGCGAGCTGGTACGGCTCCCGTATGTTCCTTCATCACTTTGCCACTTGCCGCTCCTGGATATCCCATCCTGCCTGGATCTCGTTTCTTTTGGGTTTGTTTACGCCCAGGTTAGCAGGCCAGACGGTTTCACCGAGGGATCACAGAACTGCCCAAGCCAAGGCACCAGGCGCAGCAGAAACCCCTGCCAGCAGGGAGGTACAGGGGGCAGCAACCCCTCTGATCTCAGCCAGCCCTAAAACCAGCTTAGCTCAGCCCTGAGACCCCCCCCTTACAGCCTGTATTCTCTAAATCCTGAAAGTAGTTCAACCTGCTATTAAAAATAGATAACTCTGGATTTCCTTTTAGGAGCATTTTTCTTTTGAAGTTGCTCTACTCTTGCTTCAAGATCAGAAGATGCTTCTAGGCCAACTTTTTTTTTTTAAATATGTAAATAAAAATTACTGAATATGGAAAGAAAGCTGAGTTTAACTTAACATTCTTTTACCCAGATACATTAATACTTGCATTAATAATATAAAGTGTTAAAATATGCAGGGCCATGCATATTTAAGAAGTGCAGCTAGCATTACACTCGCTAATGTGGAAATTATAAAGGGAAATGTTGTCCACACTGTAGTGGCATGTGTTTCAGGGAGGGTTACGAACAGACTAGCACAGATAAAGGAAACACTATCCAAGTTAACATGTGCCTTCAGTAGCACCAGTTACCAATCACTGCTCAAGAAATCTGGTGAATCACCATTCTGATTGCAGTGTTATAGCTATACACAGTCACTTGTACTATCATCTTAACTTTATCGTCCTCTTTCAACAGGGAAACAGTAATATCGAAATAACGTGGGACGGATGGAATACTCGCAGTGCCAAGCACCACCATCGAAATAATGTGGGATGGATGGAATACTCGCAGTGCCAAGCACCACAAGTAAAAGGGCACAGTCTTGCATTGTCTTGCTGCTTTAGGGACAGTAGTGCATTTATACTGCCTTATTTTTTTTTTTTACTTGGCTTTCAGCTTTTTTAACAACATGACTGCATCTGATTTCTTTTCCCCGCAGCAAATAATGGAGAGGGGTGATCACAATCAGCTTTGTGTAGCAGCACCACCAGTATAAATACAGATATTACCCTTCCAAAAATAAGAGGCCTCAAGCCTTTTCTTTACACAACAAAACACCAACAAACAGAATCAAATTATTTTTCACCCACTCCATATGTATGCTGCAGAGCCTCATAGATAAATAATTTTGGGAGAACTCGGTAATAATTTTCTCCCTATGGAGCACTTGTGCAGAACTAGAGAACCAAACAGGTAGGTTATTTAGTTCTACAACTGAAATCAAATGCATTTTCTCTAATGCTTGCATTTGAAAGCCTCTGCTTATGGTGTATTACATTACAGTAAACATTAACACAAAATCTAGTCTTTATAGAGTAAAAGGTTGAAATTCTGAATTTCTTTTGTTCGCTTTCATAGCAACATCCAGGTCACAATAAATTTTAGCAACCCAGAGTGAGAGAATGATCCAGCAATGACACCAGGAGAGACCATGGGTAGCGGCTGATAGCAAATAACGTCTCCACTTGCAATGCAGAACAGCAGCCACTTTCTAAGTGGGAGTCTTGGGAAGGAAATCAGGGTTCCCCCTCAGCATTATCTGGGAGGTGAAAGGAACACATCACCATGCCAAGTATGCACAGCATAGCTAAGTGACACATTAAAGATATCATGCATTTAATTGAAACCCTTCATTCATTACAGTGCAAAGAAAGGACAGCAAAAAAGCAGGAAGAGAAGATTCTGAAATTAAGAAAGTGTAGATGTGATAGCTTTCCAAGAGTAAGATCAGTTAAGCCCTAGAACAGAAGCAGTATGTACCTTTTTACTTGGGGCATCTCTGATTTTGCCCAATGAAAGTGTAGTGCACTACTACACAGAGTTATACACGGAATGGGATGGAAGGGGACTGGATGGTCCCACAACTAATTTCTGCGACAGCACAGTTCACTTCTGAGTGAGCCAAGCATACAGGTAACACTGACAGTAATTAAAAAACACTTTAGTTTTAAACAACTAGATGACAAAAATTCAGGTAACCAAGCTTTAACAGATTTCCACTAAGCCTTCAGCAGACTGACATTATGCTATATAATACAAAGACATCATCTAGTTCAAATCCATATCAGAAAACTGGCAAAGAATATCCACCTTTATGAGCTACACTACACTCCCTTTTCATGTAAAATGGGAAATGGCTAGCACTGGACTACCTCCAGTCCATCAACCACCACCAAAGTCACTCTCCTCTTGCGGTCCTGTATATGCCCTTCAGCCGACCAGCATGGGAGAGCGACCGGCACAGACTGCTGATGGAAAACTGGCCAAAGGAGTGGAAGCCCAGACAGCCTGGGAAGCTGGATGGCTTGAACTACTGCTGCCACTGACCAGGATTTGGCTCTGTGCTCATTTCAGAGGGTTTGGGATGACTCCTAGCAACTCTGTGGAGTGTGAGGCAAAGTTTAAACTACTGACAGGAGAGCAAATCCCACTCTGTCAACTCGTTTTCCTTGTCAGCCAGGACAGGACTCTCTCCCAACAATCCCAAGGAGTATGTGTGGATGAAAAGGAAAGCAGGGATACACCATCTCCCGCTGGCACACAACTCCCAGTAGTCCCTGTGAACGACTGGACTAACCACAGGCGTCCTGCTGCCAATCTAGACTGCTTTCAGCTCCAGGATCCAAGCGTCTTGGACCAAGGATGGGACAACTCCTTCTGAAAGCACAGATCATTTCATCATCTCTTGGGTGAGGAAGAGGCAAACGAGAACACACTGCTCCCTTCATCTGTTGAAATTATATTATATGAGGGAAAAAAAATAAAATTGTAGCAATGTGTTTCAGCGTTGCCCTTACAAAATGGCTGTGTTTCCCAGAGCATCCCCAGTAACGGGGGAGAGGAAATGGCTGGCTGGCATGTACCTACATTTTTTCCTAGGATAGAACCTGGAAAAAAGGCTCGAAAAGCAAACACACCAGAGTAGTTGCAGACATTCCTGTCAGATCCATTTCAAGTAGCAGCATGGCAAATTGACAGGAATGTTGCTGAGCAGCTGCAGGGGGGTCCTGGAGCCCAGCCCCTGCAGCCACCCGCCAGCAAGACCCTCGAATCCTGCTCAAGATTCAGGCACAGCTCATCAGACCTACCGTGTTCCCAGCAAAACATTTGGGGCTCAGACTGTCGTTGTCACAAATTTCCACTAACATCTACTCTTGGCAATAAGGGAGCCGCTCGCTGTACTTCACTCATTAGTGGAGAGCATCAGCGAGTTACTCAGGATTGCTGGCTGTTTCTAAAGCACGCAAATCCAATTTTCAGAAAAAAGCAAGGCAAACATAATCTTTCCCCTTCCCCCATCCCTGCCTGACACAGCTCTGGAGTTAGATTTCAGAAGCAGTATTTATTGCAGAAGCTTTCTGATTATTCATTTCCCAAGATCAGCTGCACGCTGAAGGAGGTGGAGCACCTGCTGGATTTGAAAGCAATCCTCATTCTCTGAAGAATGGCTCTAAAAGGCAGCTACAGAGAGTCATACAGGACTGCTCACCTCTCAAATAACTGCTTGAAGAGCATTTGCCTTCCCCCAAACCAAGATAAATTGGATGCACAATGTTGTGCACAATGCGATGCCTGATGTTGTGTAATCCTTCAAAGTCTCTGCAGTCTCAACCAAAAAAGTAACCCTGATACCTGCTATGGAAACCGTTGAGCTGCAGTACTTGGACAGAAACACACTGTAGGTAATACAATATTTTGCTTCTTGGCTGCCATGGGCTTGAATTGCTCCAGTTTCTTGTTATTACATGAACAGGCACATTGGCCACGTGCCCTGTAGCCTGAGAGGGCACTAGGAGAGGTCAGGAATGTATTCACAGATTTGTTAGTGAAGGAATAGTAGGGGTTAGTTTAAGACTGTAAAGCACGTTCAGATTCCTCAGAAGAGAGTATATTTAGCTTTTGTGAATTGCTAGATGCCATCACACCATGAAACAATTAGCTTGACAGGTTACTAATCCAGATATAAAAGAGTTTTTATCTGGTCCACTGATAAGAAGTTTGCTGGATGGATCCACTTACCCCAAGGTCAAACCCCTGGTCTCCCATTCTTTGCTTGGCAAAAGGCTGTTGGCTCATACCAGGTCTGGCTCTCCATACTTCCAAAACAGCATATCCAGCATATGCTTTAATCCTTGTAAGTGCAGACGTAAGTTTTATGTTACAAAAAGAAAGATTTTTCATACTCCAAGCAGACCTCTGGCATTCTGATCAAAACTCATCTGAATAAATACATTCTTCCTATTTAACCTTCCCTAACACTTTCAGCCAGAGCTGCTAAAATAGTACACTGCCCTTTCTAAACTGTTTTTTCTGCCTGATATTGGCAAAATTACTGCATTCCTTCCAGAAATCAGTGAAACATTATCTGAACATATAATCTTTTGTACTTTATTTTCAAATAATTTAATCCTTTTTTCCTCAGCTAAGTACTTACAAAAAATAGTCATATCCCTACAGCTCCAAAGAGCTAAGCAATTTAGTTTTATTACTCTCAATGTCTCTGACTTGCAGTGTATAAAATTCAGCATTTTCCCTGAAAATTAATAGAGATTTAAAAGACTTTAAGCAACTAACTGGCATTCAACCCTCAATCTCTTTTTAAACCCACCAGCTCCTGCTGCTCCCACTAATAAACATTCTTTCTCAGATTTCTACTTCATCCTGCCGTACTCAAATAGGAAACATTTTTGTGGACTGGGAAACAACTGAGTGTGACGGAACGCTTTAGTTCTGCTACCCCTCAACATGACACAAAAGGTAATGATAAAAGACATCACTTCCTAAATGAGCAAAACCTACAGCAAATCATCATTTTTCTACCTGCAGATACCAGCTTCATAGACAACATGGTTATTCGCAGCCCCTGCTGAGCACATTTCCAAACAGTCTCTTCTTCAGAGCAGTGCTCTACCTGGCACAAGTTTTCACTATACAAGGACAAACTCTGTATAAGGCTGAAAAAATCCGACTCATATTAATGTACTTGCAACGATCCTAAATTTGCATTAGGGCAACCAGAAAGACCAGGCTACAGCTTCTGTGAAGCACTCTGTAGCAAGTGTCTGCAACTCTCCCGACACAGCTCACGCAATAAGCAGTGAGAAAACTTGTTGATGCAGTTAGGATTCTTCCGTATTACATGAACAGGGACAATACAGCAGTGAATACAAAACACCTGGAGAATACCATTCACAGATGAACTCCTTATTGTTTTTTTAAGTATTTCTCGACCACTGAGAAAAGTAGTTGGTAATAAAAGTGGTGGCACTATTAAGCATAGATTTTTGTCACCAACACTCATCTCATCCTGACAGCATACATCTAAACACGCAGCGATCTGTAGTCCACTTCAAAATTATACATAAACTTCAATACAGCACCCGTCCTACCATCTCTTCAATGTCTTAATAAATTGGACCTTAAAACTTCGTTGAGGTATTGGAAGCTCAACCAAAACACCTGAGTGCCATATCCAACTGAAGCTGCAGATGTTCAGCCAGTATCTCCAGATGTTCAGAAGCTAGTTCTGAAAGATTACATTTTGACCCTTTAAAGAAAAAAGATCAACAAAAAAATCACTGTTACACAAGTTTTTAATCAGGCTGTTAAGACTTCATTAGATCTGACTGCAAGTATTTTATCATGAAGGTTTACAACTGCTAAGACAAATGGAAGCACCTCATTTTTTATTTTTTCCTGAATTCTTTCACAGTTGTACCTTAAAAAATGTCTCATCATATATACCAAAGAACTTCAAAGCATAATTAATTACAAACTAACTATCAATGGAAGTCTAGCCATCCTGCATTATCTTAGCTAAGAACTTATGAAAATAAAATCTTATCATAAATTTTCCACTTTGAATGTCAGACTGGTCACTAATGAAACCTAGAAGTATTTGCTAGTGATTCAATGATGATGTACACGTTTTCATGAAATACTGCAGCATACAACTTTGCATGGAACACATAATGTGCTCATATTAAATAGATGACATAGTTTCCATAAGAATTAGTAGCAATGGAAAATGACAACTTATACAGACCCACAGAATATAATAATGACATTGTTCATTAATGTCTGCCACCACTGTTAACTCTATTCCAGAAAGTCTCAAGAGGAAGCTAGATATAGTAGCAGAAGCTGATGAACTTCCAGCTGCAAGGGGTGGGAGGGAAAGGAAGCAGACTGATTAGTTGAATAGATTTATTGTATGCACACATTCTATGTTAAAACCCTGTATCTACTATAACATAAATTTTTTTGAGTCATTTGACTGTTCACGATTCAAATACAGGAAAATGCTATCAGGCTAACATGTGTTTGTTCA
>NW_010135627.1:37707-48922 GCF_000699245.1 Pterocles gutturalis
GAAACCCTTTCTTCAAAATGTAAAATGAGGTAGTGAAAAGCCAAAACTTTGCTAGAATTGTCATACTATTATTTTTCATATGTGAGAAAGACCTTCTGATGTTCTCCCATCGCACTAGAAAAAAATCATCTATTCAGTCCATATGAGCTCCAGAGAAAAACACAATGCAGTAACAGTTGAAACGCAGTGTTCTGTCTCAAAGATGCAAGACATTATCATACTTTCTTCAATTTCCCTTGCAGATTTTATTCTCAAGCCACAAATATTTCCTGAATTTTCCTAACAACACATCAAGAATACACCCAAAGCATCTTAAAGCAAATCTGTAAGCAAATTTTCTTACTCTAGTTGCTGTATTTTAATGATCTTTAACATTGGCAGAGTCTACTTACAAACAATTTTGCAAAACGTAGTGTAAGTTAACCTGCACTTCAAGAAGACAATTAAACTGAAATAGATTCCTTTAGGCTCTTCACAATTCAAGTAAGGATCATAAACCTTAAAAAATGGGAGAAAATAACTTTGACTATGATTCCTGAAAAAAAAAAAAGATAAAATTATGTAGTATTGCTTACTTAATCACTGCAATGTCAAAAAAAAAAAAAAAAAAAGAGGGAAAGCAAATTATTTTCCTTGTATTAATTTATAATACTGTATTGAAAAAGAATATAAAATTAGAAGAAGATAAAATATAAGTGTTTGGGAGAGGAAACAATCTGACCAAAGCCCAAACATAGGTACACAATATATGTCACCCAATGCAGTAACAGAGCAAAATAAGTGTCATCATTTGCTTAATTAAACAGAAGAAGAAATACATGCTAATTAAAAAAAAAAAAAAAAGTTTGGTTGCAGGTTTACAAAACACATTGATAGTGAATTAATTCAGTCACCATGCAAACAGTATCAACTACTACTGTCACAGACTGCAGTAGTCCTGCCACCAAACCAAAACTCTCATTCTTACAATTGGCATTGGTGACCACGTTCAAGAACTTCAAAACTTATTACATTTTATACTGCTATATGGACATCATAGATATTTTTGCATTGCAACTGTGTTAGAAGTGGTTTGCCTTCAAAGCACACTGTTTTGTCCACGTTTCATTCCTACTTTGAAGTCACAGATCGGCTCCTACTAGCTCAGGAAGGAAAATAAATTGTTGTTTTGTTCTAGCACTGTGGGGCAAAACGCCAGCCTGTCCAGCAGCCAACAGACTGACCACAAATCTTTCTCCTTTTTTTCCCCCCCTCAATAAAAGAATTAATATCAACAACCAATTAAGGTGCATGGAAAGGAATGCACTAGTACCGTCCAGGATTATGCTCAAGACAGTAGTTACATTTTAAAATTCGTTTCACTGTCACTAGTAATGGAAATAACTTCATAGTATTTCAAGCCAGCTTTTCCAGTCAATTAGGATTTATAATTTGTATGCTATTGTTATTAAACTTATTAAATTAGACTAGCATAATTACAAACTGATTGAGTAATAACATTCAAAATTAAACATTCAGAGTAATAGTAAAAGAATTCTGAAATTCAGGTAGCCATTTGATGGACTCTGTTGGCAACTTAAGTTTGGCAGGAAGATTTGGAAAGGAAGCACATACCTAAAGGACAGTGCATTCCTACACTGGCATCACTCATCTCAAGTAAGAAACAAGATGACTGGCTACAATTATAAAGAAACTTGAGAGGAAAAAACAAGGAAAAAACCCAAATTGTTTTGAAAGAAAAAAGGATGCAATATTTCGATCATCAACAAGTATTCTCACCACTCCATATACCTGCTGTATCCCTCACTTATTCTGTTTAATCTCAATCCAAGGCATCGTCTACAGAGTTGGAAGCACCGAATATACCAAAGGTAAACCTAACTCTGCAGAAAAACACATACTTACATACTCTGTAAAACAAAGGCTAGTGAAACATGGCATAAGTGAAATTAGAAAAATCAAAACTGTGCTATATACTCCACATTGTAGCATTACATATTGTACCAATACTTTAAAGAAAGAGTTTTGTTTTAACTAAAACCTTGTACAATGAATGAGAAACTGGTATCTTCTTCCATAACTAATCCAAAAGAAAGGCCACCTTCCCACTCCAATCAGCTAAATTCATCTCTGTTCAAAAAACAAACCAAGAACTCTTAGATGACTTAAAGTCTCCAGCAAAATCTGAAGGCGTTTAAGTATTTCAGGATGGGATTTATGGCAGAGTTCTGAAATGGATACTCCTAGTTCCTGTTGCTTTTACTGGAATATTTTTATAGAGAGTCACTTTTTTCCCACCCTACCCTTTTCCTTTGCTGAATTTCCACACAATAACTTAGATTTGACCATCACCGGACATCTGAACAACAATAAAAAAAGTTACAGCTGGATCCTGTATTAGTCCCAGCTGCACAGGATCTTTGGCTGCCTTCAGAAAACAAGAGAGCCAATAGCAAAACGGTAGGAGAAATTCTTTTAGCAGCTTACCTTTGAATAATTTTTTTTTCCCATATGCTACTACAACAAACTATTTTACTACTCAGTGCAAACTGAAGTTATTCTTCCTATTTTTCATCCCTTTTCTAAGAAAATTTTTTAAAAACTTAAAAATTCCTTCTTCAAAAACCTTTACTACAAAATGCCAGAAAATAATCATCTCCATATGGTCTTTCAAGTCTAACATACCACAATGGATATATCTGCCAAGTCCACCCACCCACAGGCTCCATAAACTTTAGAGTATTATTTGTATTTAATTTGGATTACCAATTTCACCCAACCTTTCCCCTTTATAACATGTTACTTTTTCAGGCTGACAATACAGGTAGAAGATATAAAAGAAAAATCAGTTTTCAGCAAAATAAGAACAATAACAATAACATACTCTCTTTACTTTGGATATCAGTGAATTCACAGCGGAAGGGCTTAAACTCCTCTTTTTATGTTTGCTCTTATAAAATATCACCTAATCTTTTAAAACATTCATGTGATACTATGTCATTTATTGGTACAAGACCAAGACTAAACACTGCATTCATTCCAATGTACTTTGCACAAAATGAGAGTGAGGAGAGTTACATTTCTTTTGGTTTAAAAAAAAAAAAAATAAATCACTGGGGGTGGGGAAGCTTCCTCTCAGATATTTAAAAGCAGAAACTTACTGTTTAATGCACAAAAATCCACTTCCTATAGCCAAAAAAAAATAATCAACTCCATATGCTCCATGTATCTGTCCTTACTAAAACATCTACAGCGAACCGAAATGTCACAAGCTGCCTAGAAAGGCTGACCTCAGGTAACAAACCGGAGGCAGGCTTAAGACCCAGTTTGAGATTCCCAGATTACAGAATTAATCAGCAACACCTACATGAAGAACTAGTCCCATACCTGAAACCTTTTAATCTCTCCCTTCTGTGACTGCAAACATTTTCAGACACACAACAGTCGTTTCTCTAAACTTTGTCTCTGACTAACCTTGGCTACTAGTGTCAACTTCCACTTAGGAAACGGTTTCTATACAAACTGCAATTCAGGAATAGCAGCAGAAATGATAAGAGATGGTGGAAAAACAAGCACAGATATTCTCCTTGTCCCCAGAGGAATGCTGGATGCTGCTTAAAAATGTTGCAAGTACATGATATGATAATTTTAATAACTAAAAGGGTGGTACAGTGGGTTAAAAGTGACTTGCAGAAGAGCAATGTAAATAATAATATAGTTCTATAAAATAAAAAAGTTATTTTTGAGACTATGAACTATGCTTCCATAACACTGACTACTACCTGTTTAGGCGTTTACGTGACAGATACCACATGCAAAATGAGTTTTCCCCAATTAGTATATACTGGGGTTACAAAATGCAAGACTAAACCAAGGATTACTTCAGCCTTGAGGCTCTTGAAGGTATACTCCCGAAATATTAAGTGTTCGTTTTGGGTGTGTCCCAAGCAGAACCCTTTCAGTTGAAAGAAAAAAGAAAAGAAAAAAGACATTTAAAAATTAGAACCAAAAATAAGAAAAAAGTAAAGGCAAAACCACAAAACAATATATAAATGCACATTCACCTACCCCACGCAATAAAGTCCATACATCTATTACAATGGCTCATTAGCCTGCTCTTGGTACACAGCAGCTCCCGTGTGGGCAATCACAAACAGCTGAGCACTTTATATGTACAAGAAAAGGCTCAGCTCCATTTGGTCTTCTTAAGAAAGACTCAGAACAGTCCTACACAGGACCAAGCTCCTGTCTTGTACACACTGGGAGTTTCACGCTCTGAGAACGCATTTAACTTGCACGGTTCTTCCCAAGGAATGGAGTTCCTCTGTAACAGAGCCACCATCTCTTCTTCCAGCCACTTGGTTTAACCTCAGCTTCCTGGGAAAACTTTCCTCCACATCCCCTAGCTGGCCAGTTATGAGATACTGAAACAAAAATATGCAGCAGCTTTACAAATTCAAAAATTGTATTTGCAAGTGGTCAAAGACGTACTCAGACACAGTACACAGCCTGGTGGGAAAATTCCTCCTCGGTGTATGAGAATGACTAGGCAGGAAGTTCATTAGTACAAACTTACATGAGCAAGAAAGAAAAAAAACTTAGTTGGAATCTGACTACTGAATATAAGAAATACTGTTTCAAGCAACAATAATTCCTTATTTGATCATATCTAATGCAATTACAAATGTCCTTTTTGACAATTCCCCCTCTCTTGCAGTAAGGCAACAGGATCCGTTTATGTCAGAATTTGACCCCACAGACAACACTGCTTATGAGCTAAACACGGATCTGAAGGAACATGATATCTACAGCACATGAAAGCAAAAATGTAACAGCAAATAAAGACACTTGAATACTTGGAATTAAACATGAAAATAACCTGAATGGTATTTTGTAATATGAATCAGATAATAAAAAAAAAAAATACACATCTCCACGCTGGAAGTTACACTGACTATTAATGAGGCAGTTGTATGAAAAATGGTATTTCGTAATATGAATCAGATAGTAAAAAAAAAAAAAATACACATCTCCACGCTGGAAGTTACACTGACTATTAATGAGGCAGTTGTATGAAAACGTAGAGGTGACTCATTAAAGGATTACATCCCACAGTTCCTCTCAGAGAAAACAGTAAAGAGGCAGTTCCCCTACTTGCAGATGCCAATTTTTTCAGCCTTTTTTTGTGTGCATGCATGTGTATGAGAACGATAGCGAGCACAGGAGAGACTGGCGACATTTCTTTTCCCACCCAGCAACTCCTTCTGCCGAAGTACCCCTAGTGAAGCACTCAATTTCAACCTAATTTGACGGAGGAGTAGATATTCCTACAAGCTGTGTGAGAACTAGTAGCTCAGTAGAAAAGCCACTGAAATTAATTCCCCGTTATTGTTCAGCCTCTTTCATACCCTGAGAGTCAGCAGACTGTCATTTCATCATTTCCACACAGCTTTTTTCATTTCATTAAGAAACGCCAGGTATTTAACCTAAAAATCAACAACGGTTTCTCCTTTTGTATTAAGGACCAGCATCTGCAAAGAACAGCAGCAGCTCCTCAAAATCCAGCCAAACTCTTGGACATGACAGTAAAAGCCAGACTCGAAATCAGATTCAATTTCCACAAATGAACTGATCCTCAGTTCTTGCTGAAGAATTTTCTTATGGAAATCAGAATTATTAGTTAACAGTCATGCAGTAAAATCTATCCCTGCTGGTACAACTTCCCTTGGGTTGCTAAATAACAGAATCAGTTTCACAGTTCTTCCACACACCCGGCATAAGGTAACTATTTCTTTTTATAATAAACAGAACATCTGAAAATAAGGCTTATTAGTACACCAACTAACTACACCAAGAGGCCTGGCCTGTTGAAAAATTAGGTCAAAGACCTCCAGTACTCCATACCCTAGATGACATTCTGATTTAGATTTCACAAGCTTCCAGCATGCAACATTTCCTCTTAACTCCATGAGATCCTATGGAATTTGTTAAATACATTCTTCCTAGGAAATACTAGACAATGTTTGTGTTTGCCTTTTAACGATGTCAATTCTTATTGGAAGACCTACCCGCTTATATCATATCTATGTATAAGTAGACACCAGAACCTCAATGAAACTGTGGGAGCAGCTATGCATCACTTTATCTTCCTTAAATAAAACTTTATATTACCAAATCATGGGTTTAAAGAACCTCAGAAAGTAATGAAATAAATATGACACAGATGTTCACCCAAAAAAAAAAAAACCAAAAAAAAAAACACCCAAGAATGTTTTTACTTCATAGCAACCAAATAGGTCAAGCCATTTCCTTCTTCAGGCAAATCTCAGAGGACCACAAAACACATGGTTTTCTAGTGGATTTTGTGTGTCTATCCCACTAAGAGGAAACACTGCTGTCCAAAAAATTTGCAATACTAAGTTTTCCCATGAAATTGTTTGAATTAAAAGAAGGAAGTCATATGCAATTAAAAACAATTTGCTAGACATTAAAATTACACAAACGGTATAATTAAATACACTTTTACTACCTAAGTCACACAGCTTTCCTATACAATATTGCTTTAAAAGAATGCACAGCGAATAAGTCAGAAACGCCAGTGTTATGGCTGTTCACATAAATTTTCCGTTGCTTCTGTAAATCTTAATGTAAAATATCACGTGTTCTTCACTTCCATGAGATTCCTGCCTTACCATTCTATAAGTTGACAGGTTTTTCTATTAAACCAGCTGCTAAGTACTTATTTTTATCCCCTGTGAATGAAACACATGGTCAATGTGTCCAAACTCTTCACTAAAATAAATGCAATCCTTCCGTATGTGCTTCAGTACTCATGAACTACAGGCAGACAAAGTGAAGCAGAGATCATTAACTTTACATCACTTTACTTTAAAGAAGAGGAAAAAATTCATGTAGATTCAATCATCACAAAACACCATCCTATGTGCTGGCTAGTCCCATGCAGAAGTGTACAGAAAATGCCACGTGTGATCTCATAACCAGATCAAATCTGTGTATTCAAACCGGAAAATTAACATTGCATAGGAGATCGTAACTTATTTCATAACTTTGAGATTGCAAAAGTGTTCCTTTACTTTTGCATCGCCCTTTTACTGCCATTTTTACTACAACTTGCCTACGGACTATTTTTTAAGAAAGAATAAATTATAACATCTCTTTACTTGTCAATAACCACTTGGGACATCGGTGTGCGTCCACAAACATCAAAAGAAGGCAGTGGGTGGGAACAACATTAAGAGCTCTGGTATAGACTCATTAAGCTTAAGATGACAATTACACAATCTTAAGATGTTGAACAAGCAACATTTTAGCTGGGACAGACGGTACTGGATACAGAGCACAGTATATGCTGGGCGTCATCAGTTTAAATAGGATAGTTCAATTTTTATTTGCAAATTTTATTATCCAGGAACAAGATGCAGAGAGGAAGAGCATTAAACCAAGCGCAGGGTCCTGCAAATCCTCATGGAAAGTTGGAAGCAAAAAGATCATCCTCCAAATGAAAAAACTATTAACAAGATACGAGGGGAATAAGGAAAGAACAGTCAAAGAAGCCAAGAAAGAGCAAGATTTCAAAAAGAAAAGCATAGTAAACAGTACTAGCAGCAGCTGGCAGGACAAAGAGGAGGAAGGGAATGTACCGAGTACAAGGGGTCAGGACAAGTGTGGAAAGGACCTAGGATGAACCTGGAGGAGATACTCTTCAGACAGTGACTGCAAACAGCTCATTCAATGACTTTCAACATGAAAAGGAGATGGGGTGGTAGTTCAAAAAGTACATGAGGCCAAAGACCGAGTGTAAAAAGAAACAGACTAATGTTTGCATTGGGAGGGAAAGGATGAGAGCTAAAGATAGCAGCAGATAAGATGGACCTACAGCATAAGTGAAACAGTTTAAAGCTTTCAAAACCTTTCTGTTGTACTAGAAGAAGAGTCTTAAGAGGACAAAAAAAAAAAGGCAGGCAGAAGAAACCAGGGAATGGCATAACATATTTCATCGTTTTTCCCTTGAAAAAGCATTCAAAATCCTATAAATGAAGAAGGGGAGGCAATAAATATGATGGAATTGAGAAATTCAACGCAACCTGCAGAATATACCTTGGAAAACAGTGTGCTGCCTCAAGATCTGCAGCCCCTCAACTGGTAAAAGCTCCAACAACTCCATTGGAATTAAAAGACTGCAATATCCATTCAGCAGCAGTAACACGTGGGGAACCCACTGTGACTCCCAGACACTGTTCTGCAAAGTACACCCTGTTCCTCTATGTAAATACTACAGCTTTCCTTCCTAGATGTAACAGGACACACGGATGCTATGTTATGGGCACACTGTTCCCCTAAATCCGCGGTGTGCTTGTATTGCTGAGCACAAGTCACCAAACACCATTGTACAACAATACATCAGGTTTGGCAACTGACAACCTCTGGCTATTTTATCAGCAAAAATTTCATGTTTCCTTCCAAGTCACAGCTAAAAATATTGAACATTAGGCAAAGAAAAAGCTTAAAAGTGTTACTGCAATTAACAGGCCTATTTTCTGATACCACCAGAAAACGAATATTTACAACATAATTATTAATATTTTACTATGGCATTTTTTATCAGTGATAACAGATTAAATGTGTTTGGGGACAAAAATTAAGATACTAGTGAGCTGACAGGTAATCTGTACAAACATGAGATCAGTTTAGCACGAAGAAATATTTCTTTAGCAAAAAGAGACTTAGCATGAAGCTCTGCTGGCTGATAGCAGTCATATTTATGTCATTTAATTTTTTGTGTTCTATCTCTGTATCTCTCTTTTTCTCTCCCTATAATCAATCCAGGTCGTTAGTCTAACACTCAGGTGCATTTTTATATTCTTGGCGTTTCCCTAGTGTGTTATTTAAAAACTGTAAGCCCCCCTCTAAAGAAGTTTTGGGACAAATTTGTAAAACTACCGGTACACTTTGATGAGTACAGAGTGAAACATGTTTAACATTCTTCTGTGTTAAAATACATTTCTTATTTTATGACTTTATTTTATTATAAACCAAACACGCAGATTTAGTCTTAAATGCAGAGCAAATGTCTATAACCATGAGGAGGCCACATGGACTCTTCTACATTTAACATCTACCTTTGAAAGATACTACAATGTGGAAAGAGTAGAACATATCCGGCTGCTCAAGTCTAAAAGTCATTATCTATACATGTATATATAATAAACTTTAAAACATTTTTTTCTAAGAAAAATCTGTGGGTTTTGTTACATTTAACAGCTTTTACCTATAAATGGATAACTGCTTTGCCCTGCAGAAGAACAGAAGTCATCTTGCTAAATCTGGTTTGGCAGCAAATCCATTCTTCTGAGTCCTCTGCGAGACGATCTGGTCTCTCAATCTAGTTCCTCGTGAACGGCTGTCTGCGTAACAGAATCAGTGTGCTACCTGGCACCACCGCTGGCAAGTACAGCCAACAACTAACACAGCGTGGCAACGGAACTGCTCTCTCCAAAAAAGCTTCAAAATTCAGAAATAAAGCACTGAGTTTGGGGAGCAGTAGGGAAACCTCAGTGCCATAGCTGGTGCTATGATTTGGTGTATTTGTAAAGTAGAAGCAGGATTTTAACCTTTTGGCATGTGTGCTTAGAACCCTTTGTAGAGACAGCTTAAAACAAACATACATCCAGAAGTTGAGAAGTACTCAATCTTGCAGTCTTTTCCAAGAGGAATGGCATGGAGCTGAGTCTGAGGGACTATGAAGCCGCTCTATGACAAGACTCAAATTCAGGAAAACAAAGAGACGTACTATTCTGCGCCTCCAGCATTTTTAATGTATTTGGACATTATACAGAAGATCGCTTACTGTTTAGCAGTACGCAACCATAGTACCCACTGCCAACAGCGCTATTCAACATGAGGATCTCAGTTCACTAGCACCACCATGTAATGGTAAACATGTAAGAAAAGGCTCAGTCAAATCACAAAAGATGGGGTTTGAAACCAAGCGAGGAGAGGGAGGAGGAGAAATTTTCTGGATTAAGTGAACCACAGAGATATTTTAATCAAAACACAAAAGAAGGTTGTGACAAACACCAACTGACTCGGATCATATCGCATCAATAATCCATGCACAGAGCCTCTGCCGAAATCAATGGGAGGCTTGTGTGTAAGTGAATTGTATAATATAAATGCATGCTCCTATTTAGGGCTCCACATACAAAAGAGAAAGCGGTACTAAGAACAATTCCCTTAATTAACATTTCTCTTCCACCAAGTGCTTCTAAAACAATAAATCATAATTTTACACAGCTCTGTTTTCATCCACACTTTTTACCAGAGGTGGTAAAACAACTGACCCCATTTGACAAATAAGGGAACTGAAGCATAGGATGCAAATTAAACTGAAGAGCAGAGCAGCAGGCAGAACTGAGCTGGGAATAGCAATTTACCTTCTGAATCACAGTTTAATGTCCTAGATATTTAGATGCTTATCTAGTTCAAGTCTCTAATTAGGGTGACTGTGCAGTCCTCAAATAATTTTGCATACTTCCTAAAGTACTTGTGCACGGCCATATGCTTATCTCTATGAGTTTCCCACTCAATAATGTCAATTTTTTGAGGACTGCAAGTGACCTATAGAGGTTCAAAACACTGGACTGCCCTGGTCAGACTCCCTTGGTACCCCCATGAGTCTCACTATTTAGTGGCACCAAAGGATTTTAAAATTGGCTGTCAAATCCACACTTTCCACATGCTTTCTGTTGTTTGAAAAGAAAAGAAAAGAAAAGAAAAGAAAAGAAAAGAAAAGAAAAGAAGAAAACCACAACTTTTAATTCAAACTACCAATTCGTTATCTGGCAATGACCCAACTAATGCTGGTGTTCCAAACTGACATCAGTCCATATGAAAAAGCCAGACCGGATCTCTATTCAAGAAAAAGAGTTGAACAAGCCAGTGTGAAACGTCAAATACACTGATTGCAAAAAAATTTCCAGTCTCATTAGTCTACAATTGTTTTACAACAAAGCCAAGTAAGCAGGAACATTAACTATATTGTAATTTGACCCAAAATACAACATGCTTACTAATGTGATACTGTATCCAGCTCTGGAGTCCTCAGCATAGGAAAGCCATGGACCTGTCGGAGTGAGTCCAGAGGAGGGCCATGAAGATGATCAGAGGCTGGGGCACCTCCCACGCAAGGAAGGGC
>NW_010135627.1:49207-50253 GCF_000699245.1 Pterocles gutturalis
GCTAGTGGGAGGTGTCCCTGCTCGTGGCAGGGGGGGTTGGAACTCGATGATCTGTAAGGTCCCTTCCAACACAAACCATTTATGATTCTATGATATAAAGTTATAAATAAAAGAACATTTTCACTTGCACATTACGTTAAAATCTGACTCAACCTACAGAAGCAGCCTTTAGCTAAATATAGACCGTCTCCTCCCAAGGTCCTGAGTATTCTCCCTCCAAAGAAAATCCAACTCTGAAATGCTTAGCACCATATGAAAGATCGATTCAGCAATACATCCACTTTCTAGTTTACATCTTGCATGTGATTAAGTACTACACTGCACAGGGTTAGTGCCAATAATAAGCATGTTCATTTCCCTTAACTACAGATGCAACTCCATAATACTGTGAAAATAACATATTTTGAGTTCAATGAGCTCTGTACAATTACAGTGTTCAACTGTTTTGAATAATAACTTTTCAGGACCGGCTTGTTTTGTCTTTTGCTTTCCTTTTTCATATTTTTTAAGTCTTATGTCTATCACTGACAAAATGAGAAGTGCCTGCTGAGAAATGGCCACATTTCCAGACAACTGCTTGAAGAATTATTTTTCTGATTCATCATAGCATTTTTTCAAGTTTTCAAAACAAACACCACACCCACTTGATTTCCGAGTTCTGCGTAATTATATTTAGAATTAGCAAGCACCGTGCAACTATTAATCACACAAGCTTTAGCCCTTACTTTACCTATTTAGAAATAAGCCGATGTATTCAAATGCAGTCTGTTTAGCATTTTAAGAGATATCCTTGTCACTTTATTCTGTACCACCACCACCAACACAGGCAGTCACAGACACAGAGAATATAGGGCAGCCCATCCAGTCGATCCCTCTGCCCCAAGGCAGGATCAGCTACTCCTCAGCCACCATTATCGCTGATGATACACAAGAACTGGTTATTTCAGGCAGCAGCTTTACACACGCACTCACACAACACATTATAAATTAAAGAAGGGAAGCGTGTCGCAACTCTGCAGTGCCTTAAACTGGGACGGTGCGCAAGC
>NW_010135627.1:50284-50564 GCF_000699245.1 Pterocles gutturalis
CTCTGAAAGATAAAAAATTAAAAATAAAAGCTGCCCCAAGATGCGAGTCCGGATTTTCTAAAAGTAGTATCTGGCAAGGCTAACGCGGCTGCCTTTACACACAGTTCACCTTGTTTAAACTGGCTGAACCACTCCGGGATTATCACCGAGCCTCCATTAGGATGACACACACCAGCAGAGCCCTCGCAGAGATTAATTATTCTTTGCACCGCTCCTACACTGCAAGACACATACTTTTTTCTCTTTTTCTTTCCCCCTCCTCTCTCTCCGGCAGACGAGC
>NW_010135628.1:0-216 GCF_000699245.1 Pterocles gutturalis
GGAGATGTAGTCGTCAATGAAGGGGACGCCCTCGTTAGGGCCCTGCCCGCGCACACACGTGATCCTGGCCACCGACATCTGGCTGGGCTTGATGGTGGACTTGGTCCCGTCGCTGCGCAGCTCAGCCTCCTCCTGCGACCAGTGAGAGGAGCTCGGTGACCGACAGCTCCTGCCGTCCCCGCGGGGACCGGGCACACCCAGAGGGGCTGTCCCCAC
>NW_010135629.1:0-36798 GCF_000699245.1 Pterocles gutturalis
TTTTTTTAAAAACAGCTGGGGTGTTACAACATGCTTTTATTTGATCCAAGAAGGAAGAACATCTGGAAATATAGATGTTTAAAAAAAGGAAAGTCAAGAACGTTTACTTCACTAAAGTTAAAGATTTTTATATTGATAAATATGAAGCAGATTTAAAGTGAGGAATTAAAATATATTTCCTTCTAAAAGTGTGGAAAGCAATGCCTCAGGTTAGCAATTTTGCATTAATAAAATTCCAACAGAATTAGTTCAATTCATAAATAATTCATATAATTTTCAGTGGAATTAGACACCCACCGACAACTGCTCTTTCACTTTCCCTTTCTTTGAACATTTGTCGTCTTTAGTGACACTTAGATGAAAGTTGCTCTTGCTCTCTCCTTTGACAGAGTTGCAGAGTGGAGGTGTCATCCAGCAGCACACACTTGTATACTCTGCTGGCTCTGCAGCAGAACATGAGCCACAGTCCTGTACGAAGCCCTGCAATACGAACCAGCTCTCCATGGAAAAGCACAGCCTTGGACCAGGACGCGGCATCTCCTGTGCCAATGGCATACTTGGCCGCATCACAATGAGCAAGCCTCAAGGCTACTGCAGAAACCCTTACATCACCCTTCCAGCGGTACCGAGTATCATGTTAGCAGAGGGAGAATATTTTGATGATAAAACATACCTGTTTCTACAGGGGTTTCTAATTTGAGACTGAAACAATTAGTGGTCACCCAACTGGTGTTCTTTATCACCGTAAACATAACTGCATCATAAATGCAGCCTGGGCTGAGTCCCACAGCAAAGTCTTCAAACACCAGCTGCAAAGAGGACAAGCAAGAGGAAATAATCAAGACAGAAACATGTAACCTTCTTAACTACAGGCTGAAGAAAAGCTAGCTGTCAGAAGAATTTGGGCATGGCTTCCCTTGGTGAGTATGACACATTTTGCATCAAAACAGTCTGTTGGCAATCTTGGCCTGACTGCTCCCTCCTATGCAGGGCTACAGACAGGTCTGCAGAGGATAAAGCTCGCCTAAGCTTTGCCTTAAGGGATTTCAACTGTCATCTTTACTGCAACACTCAATGCTTTGTACTTCTGAAGGGTCAGTGTCCAATATGGAGCACCCGTCCAAGATCTTTTCCTTCAAGCAGGCAATTTTTCCTTTGTCTGTTTTGTTTTTAACCAAGACCGCAAGTTCTCACATCAACAGAGCAGTGGCAACCCAAGCAATAGGTCTGCATACCCTCGAGCATCCTTAGGTTTAACATTGTTTTTCCACTCCTTAGCCTGAGCAGCAGGGGAGGGTAGATGCTTCTGCTTTGAACAATGTAAATGGCAATGTGACTCATCATGGGCTGGGATGAGCTTGGTGGGATGCTTGCTGCATAGGCAATAAAAATAACGAGAGATGCTGGTAGTATGAGTGGGAACTATTGTCACACAACCCATGCACAATGAGAAACAAACACCTTGGTATGGGGCTAAGGAGTAGCTTGGGGGTTTCAATACTGCCTTGAGGGCAAGGCTGACTCTACTGTTTGCAACATGATCTCTGCCTTCCCTTTTCCCCTAAATGTCTGTGCTAGACTTCAAGATAAAGCTATCTTGAGATGAGACTGGTGCCTGCAGGCTTGAAGCACTTGTAACAGCCACAGCCCCTCCATACATGAGTTCAGAGGTGATGCCTATTTGACAAAATATGCCCTGCAAAGAATCAGTGGCCTGGAAACCTTACAATTTACAGTCTTGAATGTCACAGATGTTTTTGGCAGGATTTTATTGAATTGCTCCTCTGAACTGTTCTTAGTGCAGAGGTTTAAGTGCAGTTTCTTCTTTTATTACCTTTACGACATACTCTGCTGGAGCCTCAATGAGCCAGTGGCACTTGGTGTTCCTGGGATACAAGCCAGGATAATTAGCAGTATCAATCTTCCCCTCTTCCTCTAACATTGCAACACTCCCACAGCCCAAACCTGCAATACACAGATGAGAAAGAAGACAATTTAACAGATGGGGTTATACAGTACTTTTAATAAGCCTAAATCAACAACTTTATTTTTAAGGGACCCAGGCACAGTAAGGATAGCTGCTATTTTAAGGGAGTCAGAAAGGAGAGGAAAGGCTTTTCCACAGCATCAGTGAGGTCACCTGCTTCAGAGTCCTTATGGACAGCTGTGAAGGTGAGCTCGAAACCAGGACCAGCATCGCTCCCATCAGAAACAAATGGTCCAACTCTGCCAGGAGAGAGGCTGGGAAGACATCCCTGGAGGATTTACCCAAAGGAGACAAGGAGTTGGTGGCAAGGATGGGCTGAACATACATCTATTTAGGCAAATCTTGCAGTGGTTTGTTAGGCTAGATCCCATCAGGAAGGTCTCTTCTTACATTGAGTGGAGAAACTATTTAGCTTTCATTACCTGTAAAATATTTAGGAGTGCTAGAGAAAAAACTAGATGGGACTTCATCCAAAACAACCATATGAACAACAAATATTCCTGGAGGATTAATTTCATGGACTAAGAACTAATATTATTGTCAACACATTGCCATTAATACTAAGTTAGAGTGGAGAGGCAGCCAGTATTTGCAGGAAATATTTATTCTCTATTGGTTCAGTATTAAGTGCACCTTACAGAGGGACACCAGGCCATGTTTCTTTTAGTCTCGTCTGTACAATTATCTGGTAATCTGCACGCTTGTTGCACTATATAACCAATTTTGAACCAAGGAAGAACCAGCCTTTGAGCTGTGTCTCCAATGCATGCGACACTTGCTGTCTCTGCTAACGCATCAGAAACTTGTCTGGACATGCATCAGGTAAGCAAGTGTAAGCACTCGGTTCATTCCAATACCCAGGGTCTGTAAGAGTAAAATAGGTTTTTTGCAGACAAGGCAGAGGGGGCACTGAATTATGTACAGCTAAAAGACATTTTTGAGATGCCCACCACACTGCACTCAATGCCAGCACAGAAATGAACATGTCCCTCAGTCCCACCTGCCGTGCTCCATTTGGGTGTTGTCTCTAGTTCTTTAGATTCATAGTGCAAAATACAAAAGGCTTCTCAAAAGCCAGATAGATTTACTGTTCTTCATGACAATGAATGACAAGAAGTTATACCCAGTAACCCTCACTCCAAGGCACCCAGACTTACTGGTCAGCTCTCTTCCATTCAAATAGAAGGACACATAATCATGGTCACATTCAGCTTGGTACTCTAATTTGGTGAAGTACATCAAGATGATTTTGTCCTCCAGCACTGTTATATTCCAGGTCCACAGGCTAAAAACAAGCAATCGTAAAGGCCAATATCTGAATACTGAGTTTAGCCCTTGTCAGTCCCACTGTGGGCTGGGAGTCTCCAGCGACTGCTTTCTTGCAAGTACGTACCAGACACTGACGATGTCACTAGCTCCACATGGTAAATTTTATCATTTTCCCCCTTGGCATAAGCCATCTGCAAAGAGAGTTACCAACAGCAGAGGACTGCTGTGAATTTGCTCAGCACTAGGTGGGGACTGACACTTCCTTACAGCAGCGACGGCTTTGTCCTGTGTGACTGACACCCCGCCAGCCCAGTCCATCCCATTACCCTGCCTCCTGCAGCAGCTGAAAGCTTCTTTGTGCAAGCTGACGATGATACGGCCAGACCAAAGGATAAAAGGGTACAACACATCTCTAGCCAGCCACAGCCATTTCATGAGCGTGGCTCATACAGAATCTGTATTACAAATAGACTTTGTGTCTTCCTGCGTTCCCCTGCAGTGTTATCTTGCCCAGCTGTCGTGGGTTAAAGACTGCTTAAAGTTAAGGGCTAACCCACCACACCACCAAGTGTAGTTGGAGATTTTCATTGTGGGGAACACAGAGACACTGTCATCCAGAGACTGCTGAGAGCAGTGCCTGGGCCAGCAGCAGTTGGGGCTGCTGAGCCCTGGGAAACACTTTAGTCATATCCCAAGGAAAAATCTGTGTTTCTGTTGTCCTGAATGTCCTGGTTTCAGCTGGGGCAGAGAGAACTTTCTTCCAGTAGCTAGTAAGAGGCTGTGTTTTGGATTTGTGCTGAGGAGAAGGCTGATAACATGCCGATGTTTATAGTTGTTGCCTGGACAGTCAAGGGCTTTTCAGCTTCTCTGCTGTGCCAGGGGCTGCAAGTGCAGGAGAAGCTGGGAGGGAGCACAGCCCCAATTACTAGCCTAGGATTCAACCTTAGGTTTAGGACTGAGATCCAAATTTGCCAATGGTTTATTCCATATCATGCACATCATGCCTCCTATATAGAAGAGGTTCTGTCCAGAAGTTTTCTCTCTCTGGGTCACCCCTCTCTCAGGGTCATCTCACTCTCTCAGTTGGCTCTCAGTCCCTCGGACACTCAGGCTCTTATCTCTTTTCTAGGATTGCAATTTTGGGACTCTCCCTGTTCTGGGATCGTTAGCTGGGAACAGGCTGAGCCTTTGTCATCAGCTGGTGAGCAGTTTCACTGTGTATCACTCATTTGTATATTTGTATATACAACTATTATTGTTATTATCATTATTATTATAGCTTAGTTATTAAATTATTCTTAACTCACCCATTAGTCCCTTTTCCCTTTACCTCTTTAATTCTCTCCCCCATCCCTGGGTGTGGAGGCAGGTGAGTGAGCTGTTTTATGGTGTTTTGCTGCCAGCCAGGGTCAAAACCATAACTACAGCCAAACTAGTTACCTGTTGTCAGGCTAATTATCCTCCAAAGCCTGGGGGTACTGAATGCAGCCACTTTCTCTGAAGAGTGGGATGCCTCGGGAACTGCACTCTGCTGGTGCAAGGAGAGAGCTTGGCACAGCAGCTAGGGAGAGAAAAAGAGTTGTACAGGATATTGCAATACAGGTACTATCGGTCAAGGCACAGGCTACGGCACTGCAGTTGTTTCAAACACAAAGTGCTTGACATGCAGCTGAGAGAAGCCTCAGATGACAGCACATACTTTCTTTCCCAAAGTCCTACTTAAAAATCCCCAAACTTTCAGGAGTTGTCCCACCGACACAGTGGGCTCACATTCATTCAGCCTGCCAAGAGCTGACGTGGGAACTCCAAGCTAATTTTTAATAAAGCACCATTTTATGTTGGCCTTCCCTTCATCTTCTGTGGGCATTTTGTCTACCTCAATCCCAGTTGCTCTGCTTTACAAAGGGTAATGCACCCACTTTGTAGCCATGTGGCTTCTGCTCCTTGCAGTTACGGCTCCCAATTAAGAGGCACCTTCTTAGCTGCAGACAGTCCCCCTTTGAAAGCATAATGATTAAGGATCCCTAGCAAAACTATAATAAGTTGGGTATTAGTTAATACCAACACCTCAGCTTTGATGGCTATGACAGAAATAACACCACCTCTTTAATAACTCATATTAGCTCTGTAATCATCTGTACAGAAAAATACAAGTGGCTGGTGGGGAGTCACTAGACCCATACCTAGCTATAAAAGGCACTTCTGATAAGCCACTAAAGCTACAGCACTTAATACAGTGCCCCTCTTCCCATATGCATTCAAAGTTGTATTTGATGAGGCGATAACCCCCGATCAATCCTTCACACCATTTCAGGAGCACAACAGCAGTTCAGATCTCAAGCTGGCAAGCGCTCAAAGTAAGCTTTTATTAGAGCAGGGCTGGTATGCAGCATTTGAGGGACACCTTCCTGAGTTGGAAGGGCTGCATTCAGCCGGAAAAAGGGCAGCTTGAGCAGCCTTCTGCTTTTCCTTCAGGTAATGTAGAGGTTAGATCTGCTATTATAACAGGGTTTCTGAAGGGGGATGTATCTGTTTAAACCTTTGGTTTTGCCATCCCAAATTAAAAGATAATATACCCTGCTGCTGATGCAGCAGCTGGAAATTAAACAGAACTGCTGTGGGTGGAGGGGGGGGAAGGCAGAAATAGCAGAGCAATTTGGTTTCCTACAGTGCTGAACAGACAGGAGAGGAAAAATCCTCCTAGTACTCACACCTACCTGGTGTCACAGGCTGGGCAATGAAGTCCACAAATGCAGCCACCCAAGAGAAGATGCCTGGTGAGCTCCAGGCCATGGTGCTTCTCTTGCGGGCATCCCATTCTCTGGCACAGCCAACCCCCCAGGACACCACACCAGCCAGCGTCCGTGTGCCACCAGTCCTCAGACATGCAAGGGTGCCTCCAGAGTCACCCTGTCCACAGCTCACTGGGGAGGAAAGGTGCCATTTGTTCCTGTGACAGCTGCACCGGCCTTTGATGGTGTTGCATGACAGAGCAGCTCTACCGCAGAAACCAACACAACCTTGCTTCCTTCTCCCCAGTCACAGGGCCCTGGCACTGTCCCTGCTCATTCAGCTGTTCTTGTTTAATCAGCTCTGTTGTTTCACTCCCCTGATCTGACTTGCAGTTTGGCAGCCTGCCCTTCACTGTACACAAATTCTTTTTTTCCATGAAGAATGCAAAAATGAATGCCATTTCGCTAACATCAGCTGCAGCGCTGCTTTGAAAATGTTCACACAAGGTATGACAGAGGGCAGGGAGCTTCCCAAGCTACTGTTTGGTTAAAAAAATATTCATGCGAGTACACCCAAGGGGACTATGTGAGAGCCTAGTCAGCAGCCTTCCCAGGGCAGGGTAAGACTCACGCTGTTAAGACCAGCACAGGAGTGTTTGGTGCTGAGCAAACTGCTCTTTTGCAGCCCATTGCCCAGTGGGGCTGAGTGAAGGTATCAGAAGTCTTGAGCGTGTGTAAGGGGACATTGAGGGAAAGTTGGGAACTGCCTTCTTTCCAACCTCCTGGTAGCACTGCCTGTGCCAGGCTCCCTTCCCCATTACCTGGAGTCCCACCTCTGAAGGTCCCTCCTGGTTTCAGCAGAGGTGGTGGCACCTGCATGCAGAGATGGAGGTCTAGCTGTTACCAATGCCCAGAGCAGGTCTAGGCAAGGGGGCAACCATGCTTCAGTCTCCTGCCCACATCCATACTCCCAGCCACAAAAGACGACTCCTGCTTTCGTTATCCTGAAGCTCCTTGTAAAGCCTTTGCTCAGCAAAGTGTCAACAGCACTGTCAGCGCTGCTGCTTCCCTTTCTCCCCAGAAGAGGTGAAGGCATGCAAGGGGACAGGACAAGCCTGCTGCCCAGTGGGACCCAGGGCAGATGAGCTGATAGTGTTCATGCATCTCCCTCGCCATGGGGAAAGTCAGCGCACAGCATGGAGCCCCTCACCGGCGGCTGGTTCATGCCCCTCAGCAGCACACTGCTGGTATGGCTGTCGATATGGGGCAGCTCCACCTCCTGCAGGACTAGGACCAGTGGACCAGCTGCTGCTGGAGCAACTAGGCACATCTAGCACCTGGAAGACAGCTCACCCCTCTGGCCAAATGATAGCCAACAGCCCCATCACCCAGGAGCTGCATCCACCCCTTCCCCAACATCCTGGAGAGAGCGACGACGGGAACCCTCAACCAGTTGCCTGCCTGGGGCAGTGATGTTTTGAAGCAGTTTGGGATCACAGAGCAGAGGCATCCAGGTAGGCAGGTAATGCATTGGTTTGCCCTCAGACAGTGCCTCAAAACAGGGTTGGAGCCAGTCATTCCCCTGCAAGTTGAACAATAGACATTGTTTTCTTCTCCAGAGCACTCTATTACAGGGCTGAAGACTTTCAGGGGCCAGGACAAAGCACACAGTGAGCTGCTAGCGTGTGAGACCAGCCCTGACTGGGACACAGCGTGCTCTCTCCTGGGAGGGCTGCTGGGCAGCAGGGGATAGGCAAGTCTCCCATTTCCTTTCCTGTGGATGACTCCCAAACCACTGGGGATGTAAAAACAAAAAGCAACAGTCAAAGACATTCCTATCTCCTTTAAAATCTGCCAGAACTCAAGCAAGTGCAATTCCTTTGATGGAACAATTTTCTGATATCTAGAGGAGAAAATATAAAAGAGTATACATTTTTACGTACAAGGGAACTATTTCCACTTTCGTATCGCCTTGTAAGGATGGCTCTGCTTTTGCACACATGAATATGTACAGCAGCACTGCAAAGTGCAGCCTTCCTTAATGTGCTCCAAGGTCCCATGCTGCAGGAAAATGCTGATCTGCACATCCCTACAGAGGCTGGTCAGGAGACCTGATGAGCAAACGGACACTTGAATTTTCCATCTCTCAGGAGTCACCTTCTCTTGCATTTCTATTTCTGAAAGAAAGTGGTTCCTTTCTCTTAGCCATTAACCTTTATTCCTGCACCTGTGACCAGAAGACCCTGCCATTTGACTTACCCTCAGACACCTTGCCCCAGCTGTTAGCCACACGCAGTGTCCCAGCCTGGAAGTCTTCATCCCTGCAGGGAAGGCAGGTGGGCTGAACATCATTCACTGCAGAGGAAAGGGTGCACAAATGAGCACATGAACCCCATGTTCAGATCAGAGGAGTTATGCAGGATGTGAAAAACTTGAAAGATTCAGCTCAGTTCAGTCCAGACTCATATAGGTTAGTTTTTCCTTGATCTGGGGAGAAAAATGGATCGCAGTTCTCCTTGGCTACCTTGACAGGGCATTGGTGGTGCCCGGCCTTCAGAAGGGCTAAGTGGGGAGCCCTTTATTTTCCTCAAGGGTTGTCCATATGGCTTAGATGCTGTCAAGCCCAGTTCATGCCTAGAGACATACCCATTTAGCCACAGAGTACACACACACAGGCAGCCCTCAAGCAGCCTTCCTCACGGTGCCTGCCAGGATGTCTAAGTCCCAAAATGAACATTTCTTGGGTCTTATTTCCCTAATTCCTGTCATTATGGACAAACCACAAGGCTATCACCATCTGAGCCAGTGATTTGAGACATGACAGTGACAGAATTTTATATTGGCTGATCTGCCATCTGATGGTCACAGGCAGTCATGGCCAGTTGGCAGTAACCCATCGTAGCTCTATGCAACTCAAGGAATTAACTTTGAAAAGCCTGGGAAGTTAGAGACTTGTGCAACTTCCCTAACTCTGACACCCTAAAATTACCCACAGAGGCTTTGCCTGTGCCAGCAGAAGTACTTTGGAGCAAGCAGGTTTTAATCCAGCCTGCTTGTCAGTGGGCAGGACCCTTGCAGCCCACTGCTAGCTAAGAACCAAGGGCTATAGCCAAGAGGAAGCTGATGGCTTTCCAGCAGCTAGCTGAGAGCTAGCCTTAGCACAATGGGGCTGAAGGAAACTGCACTGGTAAAGCTTGTATGAGTGGAACAGAAGGGCACGCAGGAATCTGATGCACAAAGAAAGCATGGGCATAGCCAGAGCACAGACCCTGACCAAGGGATAAACTTTTGGGGCAATTAAAGCCTAGGACAAGAATTAACCCAATTGTGTTACTTCAATAAGAATTAAAGGCATACCTGAGGGGTCATTTCTTTATCATAGAGCATGGGAAGGGATGGAAGAGGAACATATTTTCAGAACCAGCACATCAGATGAGGTCTTATGAATATATGCCAATTTATAAAAGCTTTGTTGTAACGCTTATAGAGCATTGCTGTAACACTTGCAGATATGCCTATGTCGCCAGAAAGGTGCTGGCTGTGTAACAGTAGCCACACTTGTTAAAAACAGATATGCCTATCACAACCAACAGACAGACCTCTAGGTAAAGGAATGTGGCAGGGCCATAACAGGCTTTGTTGAGAGATACATAATCAAGGTAACAGTCTTTGTTGAGAGATACATAATCAAGATTATCAGATGCTTTTACTCTTGGTAACTTCCTTCTCGCTGTTCTGGACAAACTCAAGATGCAAGTTAACAAGGGGAAAAAAGCTACACCGTCTTGGTAACTTCCTTCTCACTGTTCTGGACAAACTCGAGAAGCAAGTTAACAAGGGGAAAAAAGCTACACCAGGTGTTTTTCACAGTTTAAATATAAAGTTGTTGATTAAACTGTATAAAAGCAGGGAACATTTGCAGAGAAATTTGAACGCCTCATCTATAGGGTGGATGCACTGTATGGAAATCTCCCAATCAGGGTAGATGCACTGTATGGAAATCTCTCAATTGCTGGGAAAGGTTCTCCAAATCCTCACAGCAACCAAGCTCCCCAGCGACTGCGGATCTGGGTGATAGTAACGTATTATTAGGACAACTGGCGATGTATCTTTCTTAATCACTGTCGCTAACTCTAAGTAGTAATGATTAGGTGCATTACCTTATTTTATGCTTGTTATAGTAGTCACTTATTATTTTGCTGCTTTACCTTATCTTGCTCTATTTTCACTCAATTATTTTCCTCATTATTTTATTACTTTAAACATAAGTAAAAATAAGCTTAATTCTTTAATTTTGTGCCTGTGTCCTTTGTGCTAACCTTGTTGATTGGCAAAAAGTGCTGCAGGCACGTCACAGTCCGTGTAGTGCAGCCAGTTGAACATGGGGTGGATGATGACATGCCAGACAGGGATGCTCTGCTCCTGCCTGCCTGCTTGCTGGAGCTGACTCTCCCCTGCTGTCACCACCAGGCTCTTCAGGAGTGTCCTGCTGGGGAAAAAACAGTGTCAGGGTGATGAAGGTAGCCACAGAGCAAACCCTGCCACTGAGTCTGCAACCCTGCAATGGGCTCCTGCCCTGGGAACTGGGGCTGGCCTTTAGTAACAGGACTTTTAGCTGGGCTGATTTCACATTAGAAGCACTGCAGAGGATTCCCTGACCTCTGGATCTGGAAAAGCTGGTCTTACTTTTAAATTGATAAATAGGTTTCTTGTTTCATCTGCTATCCATCAAGCCACTGTTCATACCCGGGCAGCACAGAGCTGCCAGGAGGCCAGGAAAGGTGCCAGCAGATTCCATTGCAGCCAGCTCAGGACAGGGAAAAGGACAATTTGCCTTTTGCCTTGGGACTCACAGAATCCCTGTGCCATTTTTGGCACTGAAACATCAAGCTCAGCCCTTGTTACCTGCAGTCTGGGATCCCAAAAGGCACATGAGAAGGCTTAAAAGCAATGGGAACTGATTGCCAAGTCATTTTGGCCCCATAAATTCTCCTTTCTAATTTTGTTATTAGTGCATTTAGGAGATCAACAGAAGCCTACATCTGAGAGCTTTACAATTATTTTCAGGCAGCTACATGTACTTTAAATTAACACTAGACAAGTGTATGCCCATTATGTTTTTTCTGCATATTTTATAAGCAATATAATATCACAGTTAATCTTAGAGCAATCAGCCCCAGCAGAGTGAAAACACCATTCAATATTTCTTTTAGCAATTAGGTAGATAGCTACACTATCAGAGCAGAGTTACCCAATAAATATCTGGGCAGTAGATCCCATCTTTAGCAAAGGAGTTTACTCTCCTCTAGGGATGAAGCAAATCCTCTGAGGCACAGGGTGGGGCAGTTCTGCACTTGATGGGAGACATGAACTGGGCTCATCAATCCACCTGGTACCAGCCACTATGAGAGATGCCCACAGGAGCCACACGATTTGTCTGTGTTTCAGCTGTCAGCATTTCCTGTTACCAATTCTCACAGCACAGGGCGCAACACAGCGGTGAGCTAATGTGGAGATCTTTGCAATTAGGGTTGATTAAAGGTCTGCCTGAACTATGACTGAAACAGGACAAAACCCAGACCTGAAGCAACTGCTTTTTCTTTCCAGGCAATGATTACTTAAGAGTCCAAGAAACCCCAGTGCTCAGAAAAGAGCCTATTTATCACTGATTACTAGTAGTTTTGTAGAATTTTTTTTAAACCCCTCAGTCTCTTTTCTAACCTCCATGGGATTGCACCCCTTCATGAAAGTCCAACTGATGTGAATTACCACCATGCTATTTCACCCATGCAGCCTTTGGAGGCGGCAAGACTGAGCAGCCTGGCTTGGGGGGCTGGTCAGTACAGGCTGCCTGCCCTGAAGTGCAGCCCTGAGTCTTTTGAATCAAGGTATGGTGGGTTCAACCTGAGCTTTTGCCTCAATGCTTTCTAGTAAATTAAGATTTATTCTTTTTTCCACTCAGGGAAACCCTTCCTCTCATTTTCTAATCATTTCCAGACATAAGTAACAGACCCACTAATGGCACAGCTCAGCTTTAATCCCAAGAGGCAGTTTACTGGAACTGGAAAGTTCCCCTCCTTCCCAGCAACGTCTGACACTGGGATTGCCTAGCAATGCAAATGCTGCAGCTATAGGAACATAGGAACATCGTCAGCATAACAGTGGAAAGTAAAAGCATCGACTAGTTTTGTACAAAATAGAGAAACAAGGAGATGCCTCTTTCTCAAGGTTAATCTTACACACAGAAATTTTTATACCATAGCAACAGTCTCATTATTCAATATCAGTCCTCAAAAATGATGCTCAAGTTGAGCAAAAAACAGATGTGAAGCTGACTGGTCTGCAATTATATTATAATGGATTATAAAAGGGCTGGCAAAGGGGCCACTTATATCATTCTCACTGCCCATTAAGAAGTCTTTAGTATGGCCTGTGAAGCTGGTCTTGCATTAAGAGTACAGAAGCCAATGTAACTGCTAGGAGTAACAGGACAGTTGTCAGGGCTGCTTTTACCAGGAAGCCGGAGTGCGTTTCCTTCTGCCTCAGAAATGCTTCTTGGGGCATTTGCTTAGGTGAGCAGGGTCTTTTAAAGACAAAACCCTTTAAAATTAGTGATTTAGACATTTAGAAGAACTGTGGTAGCATGAAGATTTCCACACCCCGATCTCTGCCCCAGGGCTGCCCACACCTCACAGAGCTCCTGGGCGCTGAACAGGACATATGGGTTCAATTTGCAGACTCCCCGAGCTGGGGAGCCCTCTCCCCAGGCTTTGGGGAGAAACATGCAGAGACCCAACAGGAGCAAGCAGGGTGCTGGGGGGTGCATGAGTTGCTCAAGGACCCATGTCTGGAGTGCCACATCCCACAGAACTGACTGTGGCAGAGCACTGGCCCTGCTCAGCCCCAGAGGGGGCCATTTCCCTCCCTAACTGGGGTCCGCGCACCTGAGCCTGGGAGCTCCCTCTGCCCTAAGGGGAACTTTTGCTGCAAGAGGTTCAAGAGTGAGTGACGCTGACTCACTGCTCCAGGTTGACCACACAGTGAGCAGTGGTAATAACCACATCTTCTTGGACCAGAATGCCACCACAGAAATAGAGATGGCCCAGTTTGAGGGACAAATTCAGAGAAAGGGTCAAGTATGTTTTGAGATGAGGTGACTTCCTGTTTCCTCACAAAATGTGAAATAACAAAGACCAACCCAGCCCATAAAACACCTTTTTCCTCCCAGTATTAGTGTGTGGGATGCCCAGCTGCCTGGAGCCCAGGGGAGTAATTTCCAAGCTGTGTCTAGCTCTTGATGGCCACCTTAAGCCCCAGTGGTACGTGAGAGAGGAATGAGACCCTGGAGCATCCCAAAACAGAGGGGACCAGACAGACATCTCACTCCTCTTTCTTGCTACTGCAAGAGGGCTTGATGCTAGCCAGAGGATCCATCTACCTGACCCCAGCACCCTACTCTCTCCCTGCACCACCCCTTTTTTATGCTTTCCTGCCCTTCATGCTACTACCTGCATGCATTTTCAAGGGGTTGCATGTGCAGGGACTGAGTTTTGGAGGGAGGGAGGTGGCAAATACAGTTTTCCCACAGGTGCCAGCACTTGCTCTGGCAACATGCAAACAAGCAGGACTTTTCTAAATAGAGACATGCCCTGCTCAGTTACTCATAAGGCATCATCGCACAGTCATTGCTCAGTGCTTTTCCTGATGTGTAGGCATGAAGCTAGGCAAGGTAGGTCTCCTCTGCAGCAAGGACCAGGGAGGCATCCTTCCTTCCCACCTCTGCAACCTCTTTCCGTAGCATAAACCCAAGGAAATCCTCAGCTGGTGCATGCCTTAAAAGCTCTCTGCAGCCGCATTAGCTCACACCAGCCAGAGATCCTGTCTTAAATATTAGGTCAACTCATTCCCTCCCACTTTGGAATGGGGGTCAGCCTGGGAAGCTGGGCAAGAAGGACTTCTAGACCAGCTTCCACCTCGAGCAAGCAGTGTTCAATGACTTGAGGATGAGATATTTTGGTGCTTCCCTGTGAGGGAGGCAGCACACCACAACACAGACCTGCCACGGCTGCCCTCCAAGCACCAGCTCTCCTTCTCCAGCAATTCAAGAGAAGAATCCCAGCAGCAGAGCATCCTCTCAGCTCAATGGGGTGAAGTCCACACTTCAGACCTACACAGAAGAGAGAAACAAGAGTGTTTTGCAGTGAGACAAGGCCCCACATGCTCAAATGCATCACCCCAGGCCCTTCTGGCAGGTAGGGAATTAACGGGACAAATCCCAGGTGTTCCAGCTTTCCTGACTCCAGCCTCAGCTCCAAGCTGAAGGCAATTATACAGAGATAAATGAAAACACATAGAAATTGCATTTTTTGTAAGCAGCTGATGTGTGCAAAGCAGAGGCCTCCTGTGAGGTACTTTCATGATGTGTGCACAGTTATAAAAAAAGAAAATTTATATTTCATCCAGTAGCTTAATTATTCTTAATGAAATGCAACTGTGACTTACAAAAAGAAGTAACAAGTGCAACAGGTTATATTGGTGCCACCAGACTTTATTCGAAGTTTATTATTGCAAAGCTTCCATACCTTAAGCGCCCTGGGGCACTTAACCTGAGCAAGTAAATTAATCATGAAAGATCTTGTCTCTGAACTGAGCTGGCCAAGCATTTGGTCTTGGCTTTGGTCTGAAACTCATTGCAAGGAGACAGAGCTTTCTCACATTGCTTTTGGCACCAGTTGTGCCTTAGAAATACGGACAATGAGCACAGGGAAACTGACTGAGAGCACGGTCCAGCCAGGGATGGCTGGATCTGATTAAGTTTTAGATGCTTCACTGAACTGTGCCCTTTGAGATAAATTCATGGCAATCCCATTTATGTTTTCTAGAGAAAACCCCACCAGTCCTCTCCCAGCAGGGAGTGATGCAAACACCCACAGGCCTGCCCCACCACATGCTGGGTGGAGGAGGAAGGCATGTGCTGCTCCCCTGGGTTGGCTCCAAAACATGATCATCGCAGTAAAGATTGCACAGGAGGAGTGATCTTAAATACTTGGGACACAAAGAAAAGGAACCAGTTCAACTCCTCAAACCAGAGATCTTCTGCTTCTCCAGGCTGGGCAGTTTCAGGAGAGGGGTAGCATCAAGCTTCTGGCTCCTATGCTGAGAAGAGGACAGCAGCTCTTCCTCCACTCCCTTCAGCTAGCCCCTGCCTTTACCAGATAAAAATCACTTTAATCACTCCTGCCCAATGTGTTTCCCATGCCAATAGGAGGGGTTTCCTGCCTCTCCCAAGCTGAGGCTGGGATAAGAGTTCAGTTCCCAGCCACGCAAACATAAGCAATATAATGCTCATGATTTGGGAGGTACTTGCATAGTGTTTACCCCAGAGATAGCTTGGAATAATTCACTGGAGTCACCAGGAGACTTGAGTCTGGATCCAAAATGTTACCAGCTGTCACAGTGACACCCCTCCAGCCCTCTCTTTAACTTTGGGTCCACCATCCTCTGCATAGGCTTGAAGGCAATGCTACTTGCTTAACCTTCCCATCTGGCTGACAGGCATTAGGAAGCCCACCAATCTCTCACACCACCTTACGCAAGTGCCAGAGAACTGAGCAGCCCACATCTTTCTCCTCTACCCAGATGGCCAACCACACAAGACACCAGCAGCAACAAGTGGGACTCACCCCACAAGGCTGTGGGGATCCTTGCACAACTCCTGCAGCATTCCTGGCTGCAGAGGGGCTAATGAACAACTTGCTGCCCCATTCAGCCCAGCCTCTCTCTCCCTCCCTCCCTTTTTTAATAGCATTTTATCATATACCCAGGGCACTCTCTGGCTTCAAAGCATTTGCCTACTGCAGAAAACTCAGTCACAAAAATCAGGCACAATTTTCTAAACCACTGACCTGGACCAAGCTCTCCCTAGCCCTTGCTGCTGACTAGCTTTTCCAACAAGAGCCTGGTGATTATTGCTATAGCAGCAAGTCTACTAGTGAAGCAGAAAATAAATAGACTTTATCAGAGAGGTAAATGATGGAGAAAAACACCATTCCCTTAGGTGGGGAGGGAAATAACATTAGTAACAGCAGAAGGACCAGCATCTTATTGGAGCAAGATGGGAGGGATGGCAGTTAGTTGGTTACTCCATCTCTTGCCCCAGCTAGACAGATCTTTTTTAGTACTAGTTTCATTACCATTTCTTTCTCTTGCTTATAAGCATCCCTAGGAAATACATTTTTTACATGGATGTGGGAGCAGACCAGACAGGGAGTTATAAATACATTAGCCACTGCAGGAGGATGTGTAAGAAAGGTTTGAGAACACACTGCCATTCATTGGCCTCTTAGACACTTTTCTGACCTGACTGCTCAGGGTCACCAGTTAGCAAGCTCAGCAGGATGAAGCCACTCCTCCTTCTTTCACAGCCAAGGGACCAGCAGTAGCCAGGAGAGAACTGTGGCAAACAGTATCTACATGGAGAGACAGGGTAAGAAAGCCTTCCAGTCCCAGCAGAGTTACAGCAAAGGCAGCCCAAAATCACTCACCAGAGGCAAGCACACCAAGCTCCAGTATGATTTATGAAAACTGACTAGTTATATTCACCTGCTTAGTACCCTAAAAGGGCAGATAACACCAGTGCTCTCTGCTGTAAACCCCACAATAGCACACACCTCCCCACAGCCCACACACAGGACTCACCACATAGAAAAAGAAGGGACACCAGCAGCAAGAAGAGCCCTGCTCCCACCATGATCGAGGGAGAGGACCCAGTACTGGAGCCAAGCCTAGCCTGTGCTACACACAGGAGAAACAACCCTCATCCATCCCTGCTAACAAGCCCCTTTAATGGATAAGGGGGCCAATGCCACCATCCCTGCTAATGAGCCCCTTTAATGGATAAGGGGGCCAATGATTTTTGGCAGGTGAGGCTGCAGGGCTGCAAATCAGGTGTGTTTGGAGGCTCTCCAGCTCTGTCTTGCTGTGGGTCACCAGCTCCCTGGGCTCTCCTGTTTGTACTTTGCTGCCTGCTTTGCACAAGAATGGCAGCAGGAGCTAACGTCCCCCCTCACCATTGCCACCAGCTCTGAGCTGCCTCAGGCCTTGCAGTTTGAAACAAATCTCGTTGTTTTGTAGAGGAGGGTTAGCACAGGCAAAGGTGAGCCCAGCCAAGTTCCTTGCTCTGTAGTCTCTCCTCACCCAGGCCAGCCGGGAGAAGCGTGTTTATAAGGCATGGTGGTGTGTCTGCCTCTTCCTTCCCACAGGATGCCAAGATAGTTGGACACCTAGCATCTTTTCATCTGTGAAGCAATACACGGGGGTTTATGGAGAGGCTTAAGTAACTGCCACAAGGATGAGAATTATTTGACCTTTTTTACGGTGAGAGCTGCTACCCACATACTGCAAGAACAACTAAAGCACGGACCTGCTTTTTCAGGCCTCACAGCCCTGAGGTGCTGCGGTGCTTCCAGGCACACGGGGCCCCAGCGGCACCCACAGCAGAGCAGACATCACCCCACCTCGGGAGTCTGCTGGGGGGCTGCATAGCCTGGAGGAGGCCAGCCTGTCCCTGCTTGCCAGGCAACTGCCTGTCCCCAGGGGCATTGCCTGCCATGTTGGCCAGTTGGCAGCAACAAGGCCTCTCTCCTGTAATAATAACAATGCCAAAAGCCAACTATGTCTGCAGGCAATGGAGGGAAGCAAGACCACCATGCTGTATTCTGTGTTCTGCTGAAAGGGCAAAACCTGCACATGGCTCCGTGGGGCAGAATCCAGGCTATGACCTGGACGTACATCTTATTTCTCCATCAGTACGAACGATGACCTGGGCAGGGGAGCGTTGGGTAGCAAGCTCCATTAAGGAACTCTGCGCTGTTGGGGTCTGGAAGAACTTCAGGGTGTATGGGCCCACTTCAAAAATGGCTGTCCAATCCTCCTTCATGCCACAGAGGGTTTTGCACACACCAAGATGGCAGGAGACACTATGGCTTTTGTTCAGGGCTTTAGATTCTCTTTCAGGTCCATTTTCAATGCAGGTGTTTACCACCATCAGGATCCCCTGACTGAACCCAAGCCCTTGGAGCACACAGGAGCACCTGGGAATGTCTGCCAGGAAGAAGGGAATTAGAACAAAATTAGTTTTTCAATTTCTGTTCTGTTTTTCTCTTTGCACTCTGTAGACTCGTTTAACACATTCCAGACAGATGTATAAAGCCTGACATGAAAAGGTTATGTCAGTATAACATATCCAATCATCAAGATCATGTAAGCGCCAGCCCTCATCCTTTCTCATGTTCAGGTTCCAAAAAATGCGTGCTCCAATATTTTTATATGGCCAGACTCAAATATGTGTGCTGCAAAGTTGCTCCTACATGACCAATAACTGTGACTCCTTGGGCAGCAAAATGTAAGTCAAGTGGAGTAAGAAACTTTGGCCCTTCCACCTCCAGAAGAACTTCCTCATGGTTGGTTCAAAGGAACAGACTGACCCCATAGCTGAGAGAACAAAACCAGACACAGCACTTTTCTTACTTTTTATATAAAATAAGACATTTACATACATTTTCTTTTGCAAAGACTTCGAGCATAACTCCTTTATGTGAAATCTAGCCATAAATCCCACAGTGAAAAAAGCAAAGACTTTGCAAATTCCTGTACCACTGACATACATCCAGCTGCTGCTAAGTGTGAATTTAATTTTAAAAGTTTTCTAATCCACAGGCTGTTTTCTTGGTGTTTTGGTTTTTTTTTAAAGATACGCACAACTGATTAAAAAAATAGATACAGAAATAAGAACCATATTAGCAACAGGCAATGCAAACACCTCCCGCATGAGAGGAACACGCAGCATTACATCGACTTCAGGCAGAGATTTCTACAGAAATACAGTTGTAGAAGCTGTAACTTTTACAGAGGATACCACCGGGGGTATTTTCCAGAAGAAGAAATTTTCAGCAAGTCGGTACAAACATGGCAATGAACTTTTGCACAAAGTTATCAAGATTACCTGAAGCAACTTTGCCACATTGAAACACTAGTGAATGCCAAGCGCTTTTTTTTCTTCTTTTTCTTTTTTTTATTTTTTTTTTTTTTTTGCTTCTGGGTTTAAATGTACATGAAAGTAAAATGGTGCATTTTGAAATTGCTGCAAGAGACTGAAGGTTGGGGAAAAAAAGCCCTCTAAAGGCTATTTTTTTCCAAAGATTGTGCATAATTGCATATATGAATGATAGAAATTGAGCACTTGGTCAACTTAATCCTGAGAGGAGACTTAAGCATATACCAACTGTTTCACCAAGTTGGAGGACAAGTGAGGCAAAAGATCACAAAAGTATATTCTAAATGGCCTAATTTTTAAAATTAGAATGACAATTATCTTATTTCACCAAATATTGTACACTGTATCTGGCCTGGTTTCTATAACTGTTGAGAAGCTTTTACAGTTTTTAGATAATTTTAGGGGTGTCCAGCCTCCCCTGCAAGTTAGGCTCTTTGTTTTGTGTTTTTTTGACTTAGACTTCTTCCACTCATGTGCATGCACGCACACCCCTGCCCCCATCTTAGTCAAGATCTCTGGAACAAAGGCCATTTGCACTGCTGCATTCAGTTACTGTTTGGCCAAAACAAGCTGCCTGCACATTTCTAGGAAAACCTAGTCCAAGTAGTCTATGAGAGAGAGAAAATGTCCCCACTGCATCATTTATCCCAGGGGATGGAAAAGGAATGGAAGCAAAGGATGCTGGACTTTAAATAAGCAATAAAATAAAACAAAATCCATCAGCTGAAAATACTATTCATGGAGAAAGGAAAAAGCAACACAATTATTATGTTTTTAATTTAGGATTAAAATGCACGAGTACATGAAAGTCCTGTCTAACCAGCTTTCCATTAACCCTTCACTTTAATATTGGTGAGTGCTGAGGTTTAGAATGCAACTTGCAGAGAGAGTGAACTCTCCCCACCAGGTAGAGCTTTAGCCATTTATTAGTTTGTAATCTCTGCTAACCATGCTGAGCACTGGAATTGGCAGAAAACAATGTATTTATAACTCATTATTTTAGAAGCTGTGCAATGCTAGAGGAAGAGGACATTTCCTATGATTAATTAGGATAATATCCAGTTTATCACAAGGTAAGTCATTCCATTTATCTTCCACAATCACAATCCCTTTTCATGGAGGTAACCCATTTCGTATCATACTCCATTCTTCTTTGCCTGCAATAAACCTTTCATGAGATTAATGTCCTGAACAAACACAGCGTTTCAGCATGGATGCCAACGAGGCAACGAGTCAGCTCAAAACTTTACAAGGGTTTAACTGCTTTGGTAGCTCAGGATCTGAATCGTCCTCCAAATACACTGCCAGTTTGCAGACCTTCTTAGATGGGGTATAAAGTGCTGGTTCAGGAAAGTGGAGTTCATTATCGAGCCCTCCTCTCTCCATAACTACTACAAACCCAGCTCCAAAATGTGGAGAACTGGCCTTTCAGCATATAAATGTAATCCGGTTCAACCGGGATTAAACTCCCTGGATATGTTATCTGCCTAATTCAGGCGAGTAGATGAACATACGCCATGCATTCCAACCAAACCACCTCCTGTCTCATCTTTCTACATTATTCTGCAAGTAAGATAGTGTTGTGAAAACAATAATCCTTCTCCAGGATCTTGGAGGGGGACACCCAAAGCTATATTATACTTTTACACGTGCACTGGTTTGAGGAGGTCAAGATAACCTTGGTTATCTTGACCTGAACCTCAGGTTCTAGGACAAGAACGAGACAATCATGTCTACCAGGTCTCTCAGGAAAGACAAACTAAACTTTAAGCCAAAGTTAAAAACACAAAACCAAGTCACTCCCCCTTCTGAAGCATTGCTATAAAAAATACAACTTCTTTTATATTCAAAAAAATATGTTTCATTGGCCACAATTTAAAGCCACACTGCTGTGGGGCTTGTAGAATATATTGTATTTATTTAATATATCTTTATGAGATTAAGTTTATACTGATACAGATTTTTAAATGAAATATATCTCCCCCCACTCCTATCCCCCATCCTTCGGCTAGCTGTCAGAGCAGTCTGCAGATGCCTCCTCCCTGGAGGGCTTTGCACAGCACCGCTGTTGGGGGCCGCACCAAACACCACGCTGTGAGCCCCCAAAACTTACCACCGCACGGCTGTACCGCAGCCAGCCAGCCAGCCAGCCTGGGCACACTGGGCTTTGGGGAAGGTGGCCTGAAGGCAGGCTTGCTTTGGGGAGAGGCAAAGAGCTTTATGGTCCAGGTGCCTCTGAATACCCCCGTAACGAACCATCTACAACTTTGCAATGCACAGTGGGGAACCGACTCCCCTCAGAGGCTATTTAAGCTTTTGTTTCCCCTCCTTCCAGCTACCCTGGCAGTGCCAGGGCTGTGCAAAGCTGCTCCATGCATGGCATCCAGTGGAGCATCTGCACTGGGGACCTGCAGAAACATCAGGTCAGCAAGTCCACGGCCATAAGAGTTGTGAGACAAGACAAGGGTTGCTGACCCAGCCCCAGCCCCTCAAACCCACCCTTGGCCCTGGAAAGAAAAGTAGGCTGCGTGGGCTGAGGGCAGAAGGAAAATTCACCAGCAAAAGTCTTGCTTGGTCTTGGTCCCAGCTACTTCCTTGGGATTAATGAAGCTGGTTTGAACAGACAGAGCCCAGAAATGTCTGTCACCACCTTCTCCCCACAATGGTCTCTCCCTCCCACCAACCTTATGAGCTGGCCTCTGCCCGCCTGTATGCACTGGCTGGTCTCCTTGGCCAGTGTGGACGGGTACCTCCCAAGTCCAGCCTTGTCTTGGTGGGCAAACAACCATAGCTCCAGTGGGTCCACAAGTCCTGGCAGGGCAGACACTTGTGCCAGTCTGGACTCCCTCTGAGCTCCAAATGCAGTTGGAGTCATGTTAATAATTTGTCAGTAATTTGACCATCAGTAGTGGCGAGACACTGAGGACACTGAGCTTTTTGAACGAAGCCATTGGGGACAGCAGCGCATGGCTGTCCCATCAAACTGAGCGAATCTGGAGCTTGCCAAGGTGCCAGGGCCAGCACCAACTAAGCCTGGGTGCCATGTGGGACACTGCCACACAGGCTTTTCCTGACAGATGTGTATCAAGGCATTGCATACCTAATCTGAACTGTCCTTTACTAATAATGCCAAACCCTGGGCTGCTCTTTTGCAGGGACTGGCCACAATCAAGCTCAAATATAACAACTTTTATGGTGGTTTCCTGCTGCAAGAGGAACAAGCTGATGACCTACCCTGATGTCCAAACCAAAAGGCAGTGGCACCAAGCATGATCCCACTAACACTCTCTGTGAACTGGTACAAACCCTGGTGGAATCAGAAGAAGTGCTGTTATTGCAGTGACAGTATGGTCCAACATGCTCTGCAGACATTTGATTTAGAAACATCATTAGGGGGATTTACTCAAGCACACCTTGGTGGTACTGCATTTTTCTAACTTCAGACCATACAAGTCACATCACCCAGCCATACGGCCAGCTGTGAAGGATACTGCCCAATTCATATAAAACAGAGAATATATATTAATTATTTGATTATTATAAGTTAAATAAATAAAGCTCAAAAATAAAAGCCCCAATTCTGAAGAGAATTTATTTTCCCACTTCAGTATTTAAAAATATAGATTTATGACTGATCAGCTATAGGTAATTTTCTGTATCTTTTGGGAGAGGGGGTGAGAACACTTTGACAAAGAGTTTTGTCACTGTTATCACTATGATAAATGGGCTTTGTCCCTGCACACTCATAAAAAAGCCTCCTTAGTACTCTTCCAGACTAGGAAATCTTCCCTAATCTCTCTGTGCTTTACTTTACCTCCTATGTCAACCAGATCAGTTTGTTTGGTTTTTTTTTTTTTTTTACTGGGGACTGGACAGGAGGACAAGTAAACTTGGATTTTCCCATTGCCTTTGGATGCTTCAATTTTTTTCAGAGTAATAATTATTTGGCCTGGAGGGAGAGGGCAAAGGGTAAAGCCATACAATATTTGACAACACCAACATCATGACCCTGAATTATTAAAAAATTACTATTTTATATCTAAAACATTCAGGTGAGGTCTTCCCTCAGAGGATCATTTGTCCTACTTGTAGAATCATCCTTCTAGGGTGATATTCAGATATTGTCTTCCCTTTCTTTAGAATAATTTTCAAGTCACATTCAGAGTTGTAAAAGTGGCCACCATGTCCTCAGCATTAAGTCCTTGAAACCTTTTTATGTGACCATTATGACCATCTTTCCTGGCTCAGAAGGAAGTAGCAGCTCTTGCAATGAAGCCCATCAGTGTTACTTTACATGGACGAAGTGAGACTGTGTTGAGTGACAGAAGGTGCTACTTCACCCTTGCTGCAGTGGATGAGTGCTTTGTCTCCATGGTTTCCCCAGTGATAACCAAGATATTGAAGGTATGTGTCCCACCTACACTCCCAGTGTGACTAAAATGGGTTCAGCCTAAACATAAATTATGATTAAAGGAAGGTTTTCATTAATTCTCCAGCATGTCCCACAGGAGCAGAGTGTCTCCTGTAACTTTGGTCAAACATAAGCATGCATACAAAATTTGCCTTCCGTAATTCTGAGTCCTATCAAAGTTCCTTCAGTGTCACTTTGAACAATAGGCTTCCACCATACTCTTCTCCAAGGGGCATGAGTTTCTTTCCACTGGTGACTGAATGCTATGTTTGGTCTTTCTCCTGGACTTCCTGAAACCGTTTCTCCAAGCGATCCAGTTTGGCCAGATTCTCCTTCAGCAGTTTGCTGTTTGGAACCAGCTGTAAGGCTTTCTCATAGTAGCCACGGGCAGTGATGTAGCTCCCCTACAAAGAAAATGAGTTACAGATCTCATTTGCATTCCCTGACACAGAAAGTTCATTCTCTGGGAATGGTGAAGACCATAATACAAACAAAAAAGAGTTTATAAGCCTTGATATTGTTAGGTATCAGGAATACTTCTTCATTATGAAATGGATCACTGAGTGCCATCATCCTAAATTTGATCAAACACACATGGCAAGAAGTAGATTTACATTTTTTCTGTTATGTTGTACCAGAAGAGTTCATTTTACTCAGTGATAGGATAGCTTGAGGATATCACACATTCTGACTCTTTAAGACTCAAATTGTAATGATATGCTAAAGTATTCAAAAAGATAAGCAACCACAGGGCGGGCTGTCTGCTTCCATAATTTCATGCCAGTATTCTGCATGAGACATCTTTATTAAATTAATTAGGCAGAGAGGAATCTTAAAAGTTGACTCATGGTGACATTTTTCTAAGCCAGGGCAACAAATGAAGCAGAAAAACTTTAGAGATGGGCAGGTTGCTCCTCGCAGCCTTTCCTCTCACAAATACGGGATTTGCATTACAGGATACATATTCCCAACCAATCTGGTTGGGAAATTCTAGTTGGGGCGGACAGACTTTCCTCCTTTTTGGATAAAATATGTCAGGGACACTCACTGTTCGTGAACATGCAGCTCTTGGCAGTATGAAACAAATTTAGCTTTCTGCCCTGAGTACTAGTGTCTGCAGATGACAGCTAAAGGAAAAGCAAAATTGTCATACCTTGATGTGCTCAATGCCTCCCATATTCATCCAGGCCTGTGCTTGGTCTGGGTTGAGCTCCACAGCCCGTTTATAGCTCTACATAAATATGAAACATTTTTAGGTTAAGAGTCTGAGCCTTCAAACAAAAGCAGTGCTGGAGGGGAAAGGGAAATGAAGTTTCCTCTCCCTCTGAATCCATTTTAAACATAATTTCAAACTCTTCTCACATAAAATGCACAAGCTGAATTTCAGTTTCTTTACAGCAGAGGTGACATAACATACTGCTTCACCGCTGAGCTCATCTCACAGGTTTTCCCTGCCCATGGCACAGCACAAGGAGCCACACCAACCCCTGCCACCCTCTCCCTGCCACCCGGCACCATTGGGGTCTCCTGCATGTCAGGGTCATTACCCTGGACACGTGCTTGCCACCCACAAGACGTGTGGGCTGTGATGCTCCTTATCTGCAAGGCTTTAATTTGGAGCTGGCAGCAGACTATGGTACAGCCACCTGTGTGGAGGTTTCACAAGGACCTGAGGGCAGTGCTATCCCTCCCCTCTGCTTCTGCCATCGTGCATGGGAAAAGAAGCAACAAGCACTTTCTGGACTCTGTCAAACAGCACCATTTTATGGTGTCACAGCAGGAAAGGATTCAAACCAGGATTAGACATCTCTAGGGATATCCAGAGTATTCAGAACTGTCCCAATAGCAATTTTCTGTGATATTATTTAACACTTAACATAATTTCTGAGCTATCAAGCTTCACAGGATAAGCCAACCTCTCAGCTATTAGGTAATGAGGTGAGATATAACAACATGGTGGGCTCTCACAGGTTTCAGCTGAGCCACCTGGAATTGGCCATTGCCAGTGAGAGGGGCTGGGGCTGGATAGACCAAGGGTCTGGTCAGTGTGACAAAGCTTAGGCTCCTCCATAGTCCCACCACAACTCTGTACCTGACCTCTCAGAGCAGGGAGCTGTATTTCCACACAGAAATGAGGAAAAACGTTGCAACTAAGTCTGGCAAAGTTAGCTGCCCCATAGCTTTAGCTGTACCACTGGTGAACTGCTGAGTTCCCAAGGCCAACAGCCAGGGTGTGTGCACCAGGGAGTATGAGAGGCACAAAACTATCTGTAGGGTTTAGAGCAGTCATACCTCAAAAGCCTTGTCAAGGAGATTCTGTTCTCTTAGCTGGTTTCCTTTAGTGAAAAAGAGCTCTGATATGACTTTTGGATCCTTTGGTTTTAGCTGAAGAGCTTTTTCTATAGCTTCGAGTGCCTGTGAAAAAAGCAAGAGGACATTGTGTTACTATATTCTGCACCTTTCCACTTCTCATGCTCTCCTCACCACTAGGGCTTCCCAGCACAAGAGTCATCTTCTTCCTTCCCTTGTTTGCCCCACACTGATAACGCATGTGGAAGTGAGTTTTTTAAATGTCTGTGTCTGTTTTTTAGATGGAAGTGGGTCTGACAGCAGTGGGAGCACTAAGTGGTAAGACAACCATGCTGCTTAGCTTCAGTCCCAGTGCCTAGATAAACGGAAGGTTTTAGTGAAAAAATAAATCTATTAGATGCGCGCTAAGGCGTGTGACATGTCTCTGAAGAGATAGAATGTAAAATTGAACCTGGGCTCTGTCTGTGAGCCCTCAGGACAAGGCACCCCGTGGCCACAGTACCTTGGCATAGTGCTCCTGCTTGCTGTAGATGGCTGACAGAAGGCGGTAGCATTCCAGACACCCTGCATCCTCGCTGAGTATGTGGTTTGTCATCTTTTCAGCTTCCTTCGTGCGCCCCATCATTGCTAAAACCTGTGCCTACAGAGCCACATTATACAGGGTTATGATCTTAAAAACCTCCGTCCTCTTTAATACATGATGCTGCACCCAGCGGCTGGTGCTGGGCTCCTGCTTCTGCTGGTGGTGTTAAGAGGCACCTCAAGGAAAGGCAGAAGGACTAACTTGAAGGACTAACGCTTCCCAGTAAGTAAGGGGCAAGTCAGATTTTCTCTATGCCAAGTCCTGCTCAGCTGGAAAGGCAGTGGCTGAGACATGGGCCTGACTCCAGGAGGGATGAGGAAGAAACAAGAAGGACAGGAGAGATGGTTGCCAGATGGCCAGCATGAAGCTAGAACCAAGCTCTGAGCCTTGGGCAACATTGCCACTAACAGAGCCATCCTGCTCCACTTTTGTGGCCCTGCCCTGGCCGAGCTCACCCCATACTCACCAGTGCCAGTCGAATCTCTTTGTTTGAAGGCTGCAGCGATGCCGCTTCTCTGTAAACCTGCAATGCTTCTTCATATCGCCCCGTGTTGTAATACAGAGCCCCCAGCGGGGACAGGATTTCAGCCTTCCGGGATACCTTCAGTGCCCTGGAATTTGGGGGAAAGAGATGCTTCCAGGTGGTGTGGGGATCAAAGCAGAAGACTCAGGTGTGGCTTGTGCTGGAATGGAGCAGCTAAGCTCTGCACTCTGCATGGCACTCTCATCCCACCCCAGGGAGCACAAATTTAACATCCCAGGGAAGGACGAGCATGCCCACAGCTGCAATCCCTCTGGTCACCCAAGGAGAGGGCCACCTCCAAAGTGCATGTGAGCATGCAGCAGGAGTGGGGATAGCTGATGATGGCAGAGCCCAGGGAGCGTAAGCATGAATCAGGATGCCAAAAAGGAGGCAAAAAATAAGATGGTCCACCCTGCTACATAGTGGGATGCCTATGTAGAGCCTGCCTGTTGGCACATTGCTGGGAAGGGCTTGAGTTCCTGACGGTGCCAAGGTTTAGGTGCCAGGCTGTGTGGCAGTTATAGCTGTTACTGGTGCTAACAACCTGCTCATGCCACCGAGAAACCTCTGACTTTGTTGTTAGGGCATCCCCCAGCCAAAAGCTGGCAGTGTATCCATCCTGGGGGCTTGGCAAGTCAACACTGTTTGAGACTATGCTGCCTCTCCAGGCATTCCCCCAAAATAGCCAAACAAGCAAGGATAAATCTGGTTTCAAAAAGATGGAGAAGGAATGGGGGAAAACCCAAACGTGCACTGACAGATTAATGTATCAGAGGGGCTTCAGAGAGACAAGCTGTACAGGGGAAGGAGGGAAGCCCCTGTCTTCCATCTCGAATTCTTACCGCTTATACCACACTTCAGCCTCTTTGTTCTGCCCCAGGGAGCGGTGAAGCCTGCCCAGGTTTACCATGGCCACGTGGTGAGTGGGGCTCAGGTGGATGGCCTGCCTGTAGTGGGACACAGCTCGCTCAGGAGCCCCTGGAGAGGAGAACAACCATTAAACTGCTGTCTCAGAAAAATGCTGTCGCAAATTCAGCATGCAGTAATGCTCTGGGTGTTCTTTCAGCTACTGCACTGTGCATAGGAACCATTTTGAGAAAGTAATCCTGTCTCAACCTTTCTAGAAATTAAATTGCTCTGTGCATAGGAACCATTTTGAGAAAGAAATCCTGTCTCAACCTTTCTAGAAATTAAAAAAAATCACTGTCCAAATTAAGATCTAAGCTCCAGTATTCAGAGACAATCCAGAGAAACAGATTTTGTAGGGATGGGTTTCTGGAAGTCGAGGGTACAGTAACCATAAGACTGCTGACTGAAAGCACCCTTCAGTCATGCTGCGGGGGGACACGATGCATGCCCCAGACTAAGGACAGAGTCCATCCCAGAGAGTGGGCTGGGGCGCGCATCCCAGCTCCTGGGAGAGCATCCTTCCACCCTGGCCCACTGGAGACACAGGCAACGGAGACATGGAATGCGTCCCAGCTCCTGGGAGAGCATTCTTCCACCCTGGCACACTGGAGACACAGGCAACGGAGACATGGAGAACTAGCAACCCAGTATTACCCACAACCCCGCCAGAGATGCAAATAGTTTCAGCTCTTTCCAAACAGAGACTGTTCCCTCTGCCTCTGTTGCATTGGCCCTGCTCAGTCTCTGCGCATTGCTCAACAGGACTGGGAGCAGCTCCCAGTGACCAGCTAATTCCCACCTTGGGGCAATAAATCACAGACCAGAGGTATGCAGGTGTCTGTTTTGGAGCACGTAGGCACCAACTCTGTGTTGCAGAGGAGCCATGGGGTGGCACTGCTTCACTATATGAAAATGTCTACTGATGCAAGGTCCCACAGTCCATGACATGACCAAGCACCACAACAAAATACAACACTGTGCAAAAAGAAAGGTGCCAGACCACTAGCCCAAATAGTATCTTTTTCTCTATCTAAATCGTGGTTTTCCTCAAGAAGGATCTTGCAGTACTTTCCTCAGGCAGGACCTGTTGATTATCTACCAAATAAAATAATGGGGCACCGTATAAAGTTCCAGCATTTCAGCAATGTGAATAACATATTTTTAACCCCATTGCTTGTTTAACTGGTTTGCACACTCTAGACCAGATAATCTCCTGATGAAAACCGATACTCATGGAGTCTTGTCCACCAACAAAGCTTTTGAGTATTGGCATTTTTTAAGCCAAATCACTTCACAATGTATTTAATTCCATTTCTATCTGGAAAGCAGAATTTGAAAACAGCCAGCATGTGTTGGGGTACTGAACATATGCTGCCATTGGAATTTTATTTTCATAGCTTTTCAGCTCTAGTTTGGTTTTCCTGAGACTATCTATGCAACAGAAAAGTAACCCTCATACTTCTTGGTGTCTCCTTCCAGGAGAGAGGAGGGAAGTCTGTAGGGAGATTTAGAAGCACTTAAGATCTATCCAAGTCCAACAACCATATCTGTCAGGGTAGGACTTTTTTAAAAACATCCAGCAGCAGCCTCAGTCTTCTCCTACCACTGAGCAGGCAGATGTTTTTGAAAATCATATCTACAAAACACCCTGGGAAGCAGCCAGGCATGCACCTCAGTCTGTAAGTCAGCCAGTGCCTCCCCGGCTCAGCACACCGGGGTAATGCGCATCGTTCAGGGAGACACACTGAGTGTCTGTAACCACTGCAGAGCTGTCAGGAGTTATGGCTCCCCAGAGCTGACACTTGCTGGAGGCTTGTTGCACAAAATCCTGCAAGTTAATTGGAGTGGTGCTTCACAGCATCTCCTGGTGCCCACCAGGGAAGAGCGCAGCCTGTGACAGGCCACTTCCTTCACGCCTTGTTATGTCTCCAGGAAGGTTATTTACACATCATGCCTGAAGTATCAAAAGTCAGTGGGGCTTTTTTCCTGTTGTTTGTGTGCAGAGAAGTGTAGGAGTAAACCACGAAAAGTCAGTTTTGACTATGGCAGAATACACAAGTGCAAAAAATAGAAGGTGTACTGCACTGTATTTGAACCAGTTTTTGTCAGGACAGGGCAGTTTATCAGGGTTAGGAAGCAAAGATAAGTATAACGTCAGAGTGAAATTACTGAGGAATTTTTATGATTTGCAAGCTCGAATTTTGCCAGGGCACAAATTCAGAACCTCAATCTCTGTCGCTAATGCCCTGATGCCTTTTTTGATTACAAGTACTCATTTTGGCTTTGTATTTATCTCACGCTGGTACTACAGAAGAGCAATGACTGAGCATCAGTTCAGAGGTATGACAGCCAGCTGCAGACTGATGGACACCATCATCTATGGTTCCCAAGCACCACTGGAGCCAGGTGCAGTGTGAAAGGGGCAGGATTGGTAGCAAACACACACTTTAAGCCTACAATATTTCAACACTGAGTCTCAGCAGTGTCCTGGAGAGACCAGACTGAGCCAGTAGTTTGGCTTCCACTGGTCATTTGTCAAACTTAGCCCTGCTTATAAAGCTGTCAATAAAAGGCAGCAATTACAGTGACTTTTTTTTTTTTTTATTGTTATGTGGATGCCAGGAAGTGCCTGAGTGGAGGGAAGTTGGATAGGAACCAGAAACCCAGAGAAGAAAGGCTTTGGATGTCATTGTGGAGCTCCTGAGAAATCAATTCACCCCATAGTATCTTAGGTTTTGTTTTCACAGATGATTGTGGTTTCAAAGCCATGTTTGTTTTTATAGCAGTGGCACTCAACCTTTACAGTCAAAGAGCCTCTTTGTCACCAAGTAGAACTGCAAGTGCTCCAAAGACCATAACGATCCACTTGTGTGCCTGGGATTTGGTTTGATGTGGCCATGCTTTCCTGGAGAAAGGGCAGTATTGTCAGGGTGCTGCCCAGCTCAAACTGAAGAGGACAACTGACTGTGCAAAGATGGTGAGAAACACTGAAGGAAACAGCCAGGCTGAATGCCACTGCCACACAGTGCCTGTATTGATTGCAAATTTCAGTATGCTGTGCCGTCTCAGCAGCACGGGGATATTTATTTCCAAGCTACAGTGGAGACACATCTATTGCTTTGGAAGCTTTTGACACTGTTTTAGATGTGTACTGCTGAATAAAACAAACCAAAGCAAATAATGCAGAGAAGGAGAATCCCTTGCTCCTTCTCACTTACCAGTATCAACCAAGAAAACACCGTAGTTGTTATGCAGATCAGAGCTCTCTGGACAATTCTCTATGCCAGCCTTATAGACCTCCTCTGCTTCCTTAAGCCGCTCCTTAAAAGAGAAGTAGATTTCTTAGCCGTGGCAGATAGGGTGTCAGCACCATTTGCCACATACCTGCATTTTGGGACAACTCCCTCTGTGCGTGGGGAGCTCAAGGCAACAGCACACCCCACCTTCTAGAAGGCTAAAATTTTACCCCATGGCATGGATTTGATATAGCTGCCATCTGGTACCCCAGAGCAATTCAGACAGCCTTCCCCCATACATCTGCAATTGGGGCTACCTGTGAAACAAAAATAACATCTGGAAAAGGTAGCTTCTGTGCAATATCAGTGAGCCCCATCTGGGCATGCACCCAGCAGGGAAACACACAGTGACAGGGGTTGTGTTGCTTCTGCTAATAAATATCTGCCATCTGGGAGCTGATAATATTGTAATTTATTTGTCTAATGAGTATCTCGCTGGCTAACTTTTCCCCTCCAGACCTCTGCTCTTCATTCCCTAAGCTGCAGGGAAAATACAAGGAATGCAAGCTTGGTGTGTGTGTGATGGATGGGGGACAGGGAGCTCTTGCAGGTGGATAAGGGAAGCTGGAGGAGGATGGGGGGCAACGACAGAGAGGGGAAAACCTGACAGATTCAGATTAAAACCAGGAGTCATCAATGCGTGAGAACTAGTTCACTGGGATTGGTGGGACATGCCACTGTGCTGATTCCCAGATGTGCTGAGCCCTTATATTTTGCATAGATTTCAAGGAGGTTTGTTGGTGCTGAGCATTTCTGGAAAATACAGATCTTTTCTTTGGGAACACCCTGCCTACAGAAAGTGTCCCACTGGCTGCACTCTGTCTAGCCTGAGCTACAGGCAGCCCAGTCCTGAAACACAAATAAGGTGCCTCATTTGGATCAAATAGCAACTTACTAAGGTTTCTATTTCCTTCCAGACAGCCAGTGCATGCCCACTGCCTGCATGCTCACTCACACCAGTTATCACTGTCTTCCTCCCCTCCCTAACCTCAGAGCCTTGCTGTTGGGTGTATTTCTGGAAGGAGGCGGCGCACAGAAGAGACAAGCATGGTGCAGAGGGGTGTCAGGCAAAGCTTCCAGCTATTTCCAACTCTTCCACTTCCATGGAGCTGCTCAGCCCCATGGTGCCAAACCCCATGGCCTCCTGACCATGCTCCCGAACCAAATCAGCTGCCTGGGTCTCCACTGAGGAAGGTCTGGAGCCACCAAGGCAGACTGCCTGCTTGGGAGCTGAATCACATTGACCTGAGAGGTGGGTTCATTCCCAGCTGTGGACTCTCCTCACCTCAAGTCCTCCAAATCCCCAAGCCTACAGGGCTTTCTCTGAATTTAAAGGGTGTACCTGATGGCAGCTTTTGCTCTGTAGCTGCTTAAATGTGTGGACTCCTTTCTCACCTCCTATTTTGTAACTGGAGAGCTGGAATTAATTGCATTGGAAAAGTATGACTTGATGAAAGCACAGGGTTTGCTATGGTTAACTGCTTTCTCATTTACATCATAAAGGTCAGCCAGCAGAAAAGATAGTGTGTGATAAAACACAGAAACACATTTTTTAAAAAGTGCTTAAGTTTGGACATTCTGGATATATTTATGTGAATTTGACATCATTATCTTGCAGGGTCAGGAAAAGTGTAGCGATCGACAGAATTTACTAAAAAGAAGAGCAATCTTTTGAGAAAGCATCTGTGTCTAGACATAAACAAGCATATTTTCAAAGCTTTCTGTATTAATTTTTTTTTCCTCTGATTTTAATTTTCAGCCAAGGAATGTGGCTTTGTGGGCACATATGTCAGTTTTCTTCATTTTATTTAGTGATCAAAAACCCAATCTTTAAAGCATGGAAGGGCTGTGTTAAACTCGATTAGCGGTGTCCCATGTCAAAACATTCACACTCACCAATATTGAGAACTCTTAGCATTTTTATCATGGTTGCATGGCTTTTTTGGCACCTAACATGCTGAGCCTGCATGCCTCAGGCTCAACGCAGAGTCTGGGATGATTTCTCTAACAAAGTGTTTGCATTAAGTGCAGTCAGAAATTGGGAAGGGTGGGCCCAGATTTTTGTGCCAGAGCTTTGTCCCTCACAGCCTCTCCTCTTCTTAGGAGAAATGCTGTAAGTTCATCAAGGCTCGATTCTCATTAACACTTAATAATGACACTCCCAGACCTTCATGAAACATTCACCAACCTCACAAAATCAATAAGATTGGCTTAAAAAATGTATAAGATTTTTATGATATTAAAAAAAAAATATGCATGTGACACTCTCTCAGTTGAGTGAGGTTTTTGAGTCTGGTTTTTTTATGTCTCAGTTTTTCGGTCTGGTTACGCCTGTGTAGGCTCTCCTCTGCAGCTAAGTGGGTTAAAGAGTTTCTTCTTCTTAGTGTAGGCTGATATTATTACACACACACACACAAAAAAAAATCACTTGAATACAGAAACTAGGGTCTGAAAAGAGCCATCGAGTAGCATGAGATGGCTGATGAAACTGCAAGAGCTGGGAAGAAGGTGCTGCTCGGCTGATGAAACTGCAAGAGCTGGGAAGAAGGTGCTGCTCAAGTGCATCAGCGTAAATCCTGGGGTACCAGCATTACAGGAGTTTTGTGAAAACCGTGAACATAAATATTTGATTTCTGATATTAACACCTCTGCAGTGATCATAGAAAACAAGGAAAACAACATCACATTGCAACTAAGTTATGATACCAAGCCAAAAGAGCAGTAAGAAGGGGAAACATTTATAAAAGCCACAAACAAGCCAAACTGCTTTATATAACGTGGCAGTGTTTTACTCCACATCAGCTCTGGCTTAAGAATCAACAATCAAAGAGAGAAAAGGACAATTACATTGAGTTACAGGCTAATTCACTGGCACATGAGACATTCCTCTCAGGAACATTTTTTACAGCTGTGGGAGGAAAGGGCCCATAAGCCCCATTTCAGATTCATTGCCTTTAAGACAGGAGGGAACACGCTGTGTGGGACCAACCAAGACATTCCCTGCACTATTTCACTGAGCCGCTTATACCTATTTCACCCCCTAAGACCAAGGCCTTAGTGCAAAGCTGGAGGAACAGAAGTTTGTCACGGGCACCGTCACTTCATGCGAGTTATTTTAATGTGCCACTTATGGCACTTCAGCCCCCTTCTCACACAGGCCAGTGAGAGGGAATCAGTTTGTGCTCCCTTCCCCAGAACGCCACAGCAATGCTGCCCATGCAGCCCACTGCCTGGCATCACAGGTACCCTGACAGCTGAGAGGAACCCTGCACTACAAGTAGACAGAAAAAGAGGTTTGTAACTTCTAGACATTTTGGACACTACTGCTTAGACAAAGAGGAAACCCTCAAACTGAAAAATGGGGTCCTGTTTTCTCCCTCCTGGCACATACATCCTCCTTTGGGCTGAAGATGTCAAAATTTCTGGCTGCACCCCTCCAGGAAGTGCAGTGTTAGGGTGTGATTCTGCAGCCCACAGCCACAGGCAGCGACATGTATTTGTAGGACAGCCCCTACCGTGGTCACTAGGATGGGTGTACAAGGCAGGAGCTACACAACCAGGTAGTCATCTGCTGTGCCTGAACATGGGAAGGTGTTAAAAGCCTGCAGGAAATAGCTATTGTCTGAGGAAATTGTACTATCTTTTTTCCCCTACCACTTACTTAAGTCACAAGAAGATGAACAACCTATACGTAAAAGTACATGAATTATTGCTGGACTTACTAATGGCATTTGCTTTGGGCAGAAGGCCTCAGGACTCTATAATATTTTTATTGCTCTGTTGACCTTACAATTGATAGTCCTAATTAATAATTTCAATTAATATTAAAACAAGGTATTACTGTGGAGAACTCATTTCCCATACTTGCAGGAGACTCTTCAACGACAGGCTTATTCAAAACACAGTTCCAATTCAATAAGGTTCTTCTTTCAATTCATACACTATATTTCTAGGTCATTGCAGCTGATATTGATAATATTCAAATATTTGAAAGTCACTTAAAAGGGAAAATAAAACACCACAACTTTCAGTAACCCATAAATGTCATAGGTGAATTTTGCAGAGTGCTTACATCATTAAAGAAGCCTAAACCAGAATAAGACCTTTGCGTATAGTTTTGCTGAAATTTATCCACTCCCCTTACAGAGAGAAGATTTCACTAACCAGATTAATGGAAAACAGTGAAAGATGATACTCCTTTGCTTTGTCTGTATTTGCATTTGGTAACCTTTTAAGAGAGTTTACCACTCCATGCTATGGAACAGTTAGATCTGAAACTTGGCGGGGGCGGGGTGGGGAAGTGGGAATCAGTTTTCAAAAGGCTGGAGCTGTGCAGTTATGAGGACCTCGCCCCCCACCCTCATAGCCCTGGACTGGGGCCACTAGTTGTGGCCACAGTCCGTGGGAGCAATGCCCAAAGCACAGCATCACTCATCTGCTGCTGCAGGCTTGGAGAAAAGCAGGGCTTGGTGGTCTTGATGTGGGCACCCACACTTCAGGGCTTCTTCTGAACTCAAGCATTTTGTGCCTTAATTTCCCTTTTCCTCCATGGAGACAGTATTTCACCTCACAGGGACACTGTAGAAATAAATTACCTAACTACAGAGAGTAGGGAGAGCCCCGAGTAATGAGCATGGGGAACAAGCCCAAGAGGAAATGAGTAACCCTGCCTCCAGAGCACAGCCTGTGCCATGCGCAGTAAATGAGTCCTGGGGGCACATACTGAACAATGAGGTTAAATAAAATATCGAACAGCTGCTCATTAAGACCAATATAAACCTAGCAAGCCTTTTCCCCCTGTATGTGATCATCTACCATGGTAATTAAGGGCCATATCCTGATGCATGCATGCAAGGGGCAGAATTCAGGCTGCAGAGGCCACCTGGTTTCATGACAATTCCTAGTTTTGGGGTGATTTATTATGAAATCTCAAGGTTATCTACGTAGGTGTGTGTGTCTGAGGAGAAAGCACTCACCCATTCTGCTGTCACAACATTCAAGGTGCAATGGATTAAGACTTTGCCATAGACATAGGGAGCTGCAGAGAGGATATTTACTTACAGCTTCCACAGTGATTTAATTCAGAGCCACATCGTGTGGGTGTAATTACTCACTGCGAATGAGTTGCCTCCTATCCTGAAAAAGTCATCTCTAAAGCAGCCTGAGAGCTCTCTGCAGAGAGCCGCAGACCCATGCCTGCTACTGCATGTGTGCGAGGCCAAGGCGCTCCACTGGGATGTGCAGGACATGTTGCGGCTGCCACAGCCATGCATCTGCATGTGCAGAAGGCACAAGAGATCAGGCAATGTCTGTTACCTGTTCAGCTAGCAGCGAGGCCAGGCTTGAGTAAGCATCTGCAAACTCTGGGCCGTGCTTAATGGAGTCCCGCAGTAAGATTACAGCTTCTTCTTTCTTCCCTTGGGACCTGCAGCCAAGGAAGAAAGGAAAAAAAGAAAGAAGAGTTACTGTATACGCGTGTGTTGTGGTTTTGTGTGGTGGGTTTGTCTGGTAGCAGGGAGGGGCCACAGTAATGGCTCCTGTAAGTAGCTGCTGAAGGTTTCCCTGGACTCCAGCTCTGCTGGCAGCAAGGGAGGGGCTGCAGTGGTGGTTCCTGTAAGTAACTGCTGAGAGTTCACCCCCACCCCTGGCTCCAAGGGTTTAGTAACAGGGGAGGGGGGGAGTATGCGAGACGTGTGGGAAGGAGTACCACCGACCTAGCCCCTG